>NW_028181689.1:0-2000 GCF_963514085.1 Chelon labrosus | reverse complement strand
TATTATTATTATTATTATTATTATTTCACCACATTACCCCTGTGCTTCAGCATCTCCACTGGCTCCCAGTCAAATCCCGCATCAACTTCAAGATCCTTCTCCACACCTTCAAGGCCATCCATAACCTCGCCCCCCCTTATCTCTCGGATCTCCTCCATATTGTCACCCCCTCCCGCTCCCTCAGATCCTCCTCCTCTATCCACCTCTCTGTCCCCTCGGCTCGCCTCAGTACCATGGGGAGCAGAGCCTTCAGTTGCTCTGCTCCCCAACTCTGGAACTCACTCCCACCGGACATCAGAAACATTGACTCCTTCCCTCTCTTTAAATCCAGACTCAAAACCCACCTGTTCCAGATAGCCTATCCACCTTGATTGCACTGTTCCATTTGTTTATTCTGTCTTGTTTTGTGTCTTTATGTTTTTGTACAGTGACCTTGCGAGTCTTGAAAGGCGCTTATAAATAAAATGTATTATTATTATTATTATTGGTGATTCTAAATTGGTCGTAGGTGTGAGTGTCTCTCTGTGTTAGCCCTGTGATAGACTGGAGACCTGTCCAGGGTGGACCCCCCCCTCTAGACCAGTGACAGCTGGGATAGACTGGAGACCTGTCCAGGGTGGACCCCCCCTCTAGACCAATGACAGCTGGGATAGACTGGAGACCTGTCCAGGGTGGACCCCCCCCTCTAGACCAATGACAGCTGGGATAGACTGGAGACCTGTCCAGGGTGGACCCCCCCTCTAGACCAATGACAGCTGGGATAGGCTCCAGCAGACCCCGTGACCCTTCACAGGAATAAGCGGGTATAGAAGATGAATGAATTAATTAACTTCTCACCTATGGATCACCTGACCACTATGTCACATGATTAGTAACATCACCTCCAGGTAATCTCAATTCATTTTGCTGACTTGCTCATTTCCCTGATCATCACCGTTGACATAGGTTCAGTCGTTTCTTAATGTGTTGCTGTCGTTGACACAGAGATCAGATTTCATTCAATCCAAACATTAATTATAAGAATTATGTAAAAAAAAAAACAACAACAGGAGCTGCAAGTTTGTTAGAACTAGCTGCAACACAGCCATATCTGGGTCAGAGGTCAGAGATCAGAGGTCAGGTTATAGGTCTTCTTTAAGTGAATGTTGTTCCGTGATGTCATTGTCTACTGCTCTTTCTAATCACCTGTCTTCTCTGGACACAATGTTGTTCAGGTGGATGTCTGAGTCCTGACCTGAAGACCTGTCTCTCTTGTGTTGACTGTGTATTTAAAATCTCTCTGAAATCTCAATAGTCAAGTCAAGTCAAGTCACGTTTATTTATATAGCACACTTAAACGCAATGTAATTGACCCAAGGTGCTCACAGAAATAAAATATATACAGTAATAAAAACAAAAATATAAATGACAAAAAAAGTAAATAAAACATAAATAAATGAAAATACAAAATAATAATAATAATAATAATAATAATAATAATAATAATAAACAGATTATGATTGTAGATAAAAGAACATATGGTTACTGAAACTAATACTACTAGAGAAAGATGTACAGTAAAGTTAAAGATGCCAGTTAATATAATACTGAAAAGAAATAGAAATAAGATAAATAAACAAACAAGGGGAGAAATTAATGGACATTATAGGCCAAAGAAAATAGATGGGTCTTTAAATTTGATTTAAAACTAGTGATGGTGGGACAGGACTTAATTTCTATAGGGAGATTATTCCAGAGTCTAGGGGCAGCAACAGAAAAAGCCCTATCCCCTTTAGTTTTTAGGATTGCATTTGGGACTGAGAGAAGATGTTGTGAGGAAGACCTCAGTGGCCTAGAAGGACAGTAGGGACTTAAAAGGTCACAGATATACTGTGGTGCCATTCCATTTAGGGCTTTGAAAACAAAAAGTAAAACTTTAAAATGAATTCTGTATTTGACAGGTAACCAGTGGAGTTGGGCCAGCACAGGACTTATGTGCATATGTTTCTTTGTTCCAGTAA
>NW_028181690.1:0-50713 GCF_963514085.1 Chelon labrosus | reverse complement strand
TGGCTTGGAACGGGACCGGTGGGGCAGAGCAATCCTAGCGGCTCGCCCGAGCAGTGGAAGCCGGCGAGGGTGCGCGTTCAGCCGGATGAATGGGGCGCTGTCAGGGCCCCTCTCGTGGAGGATAAAAATCATGCTTTTTCCCTCATTACACATCCCATGCGAGCTTGTAATGATAAAACCTGATCCAAATCACACATTGCAGCTCAATATTCAGTGAGGACAGGGCCTTTTTAAGTCGAAATGTGCAAGAAAGCATCCTATCGCTCTGAAACGGCTGTTTTGCTCTCCACCACATTTACTGTCAGACTGGCCGAATTAGACCGATTCTGCCTCTTTCTTGCCTCTACATGTGAAGAACAGGGTGCTTGTGAGCATATTGTGCAGTTTCCAGCAGGTAGCTGGCTTGGAACGGGACCGGTGGGGCAGAGCAATCCTAGCGGCTCGCCCGAGCAGTGGAAGCCGGCGAGGGTGCGCGTTCAGCCGGATGAATGGGGCGCTGTCAGGGCCCCTCTCGTGGAGGATAAAAATCATGCTTTTTCCCTCATTACACATCCCATGCGAGCTTGTAATGATAAAACCTGATCCAAATCACACATTGCAGCTCAATATTCAGTGAGGACAGGGCCTTTTTAAGTCGAAATGTGCAAAACAGCATCCTATCGCTCTGAAACGGCTGTTTTGCTCTCCACCACATTTACTGTCAGACTGGCCGAATTAGACCGATTCTGCCTCTTTCTTGCCTCTACATGTGAAGAACAGGGTGCTTGTGAGCATATTGTGCAGTTTCCAGCAGGTAGCTGGCTTGGAACGGGACCGGTGGGGCAGAGCAATCCTAGCGGCTCGCCCGAGCAGTGGAAGCCGGCGAGGGTGCGCGTTCAGCCGGATGAATGGGGCGCTGTCAGGGCCCCTCTCGTGGAGGATAAAAATCATGCTTTTTCCCTCATTACACATCCCATGCGAGCTTGTAATGATAAAACCTGATCCAAATCACACATTGCAGCTCAATATTCAGTGAGGACAGGGCCTTTTTAAGTCGAAATGTGCAAAACAGCATCCTATCGCTCTGAAACGGCTGTTTTGCTCTCCACCACATTTACTGTCAGACTGGCCGAATTAGACCGATTCTGCCTCTTTCTTGCCTCTACATGTGAAGAACAGGGTGCTTGTGAGCATATTGTGCAGTTTCCAGCAGGTAGCTGGCTTGGAACGGGACCGGTGGGGCAGAGCAATCCTAGCGGCTCGCCCGAGCAGTGGAAGCCGGCGAGGGTGCGCGTTCAGCCGGATGAATGGGGCGCTGTCAGGGCCCCTATCGTGGAGGATAAAAATCATGCTTTTTCCCTCATTACACATCCCATGCGAGCTTGTAATGATAAAACCTGATCCAAATCACACATTGCAGCTCAATATTCAGTGAGGACAGGGCCTTTTTAAGTCGAAATGTGCAAAAAAGCATCCTATCGCTCTGAAACGGCTGTTTTGCTCTCCACCACATTTACTGTCAGACTGGCCGAATTAGACCGATTCTGCCTCTTTCTTGCCTCTACATGTGAAGAACAGGGTGCTTGTGAGCATATTGTGCAGTTTCAAGCAGGTAGCTGGCTTGGAACGGGACCGGTGGGGCAGAGCAATCCTAGCGGCTCGCCCGAGCAGTGGAAGCCGGCGAGGGTGCGCGTTCAGCCGGATGAATGGGGCGCTGTCAGGGCCCCTCTCGTGGAGGATAAAAATCATGCTTTTTCCCTCATTACACATCCCATGCGAGCTTGTAATGATAAAACCTGATCCAAATCACACATTGCAGCTCAATATTCAGTGAGGACAGGGCCTTTTTAAGTCGAAATGTGCAAAACAGCATCCTATCGCTCTGAAACGGCTGTTTTGCTCTCCACCACATTTACTGTCAGACTGGCCGAATTAGACCGATTCTGCCTCTTTCTTGCCTCTACATGTGAAGAACAGGGTGCTTGTGAGCATATTGTGCAGTTTCCAGCAGGTAGCTGGCTTGGAACGGGACCGGTGGGGCAGAGCAATCCTAGCGGCTCGCCCGAGCAGTGGAAGCCGGCGAGGGTGCGCGTTCAGCCGGATGAATGGGGCGCTGTCAGGGCCCCTCTCGTGGAGGATAAAAATCATGCTTTTTCCCTCATTACACATCCCATGCGAGCTTGTAATGATAAAACCTCATCCAAATCACACATTGCAGCTCAATATTCAGTGAGGACAGGGCCTTTTTAAGTCGAAATGTGCAAAACAGCATCCTATCGCTCTGAAACGGCTGTTTTGCTCTCCACCACATTTACTGTCAGACTGGCCGAATTAGACCGATTCTGCCTCTTTCTTGCCTCTACATGTGAAGAACAGGGTGCTTGTGAGCATATTGTGCAGTTTCCAGCAGGTAGCTGGCTTGGAACGGGACCGGTGGGGCAGAGCAATCCTAGCGGCTCGCCCGAGCAGTGGAAGCCGGCGAGGGTGCGCGTTCAGCCGGATGAATGGGGCGCTGTCAGGGCCCCTCTCGTGGAGGATAAAAATCATGCTTTTTCCCTCATTACACATCCCATGCGAGCTTGTAATGATAAAACCTCATCCAAATCACACATTGCAGCTCAATATTCAGTGAGGACAGGGCCTTTTTAAGTCGAAATGTGCAAGAAAGCATCCTATCGCTCTGAAACGGCTGTTTTGCTCTCCACCACATTTACTGTCAGACTGGCCGAATTAGACCGATTCTGCCTCTTTCTTGCCTCTACATGTGAAGAACAGGGTGCTTGTGAGCATATTGTGCAGTTTCCAGCAGGTAGCTGGCTTGGAACGGGACCGGTGGGGCAGAGCAATCCTAGCGGCTCGCCCGAGCAGTGGAAGCCGGCGAGGGTGCGCGTTCAGCCGGATGAATGGGGCGCTGTCAGGGCCCCTCTCGTGGAGGATAAAAATCATGCTTTTTCCCTCATTACACATCCCATGCGAGCTTGTAATGATAAAACCTGATCCAAATCACACATTGCAGCTCAATATTCAGTGAGGACAGGGCCTTTTTAAGTCGAAATGTGCAAAAAAGCATCCTATCGCTCTGAAACGGCTGTTTTGCTCTCCACCACATTTACTGTCAGACTGGCCGAATTAGACCGATTCTGCCTCTTTCTTGCCTCTACATGTGAAGAACAGGGTGCTTGTGAGCATATTGTGCAGTTTCCAGCAGGTAGCTGGCTTGGAACGGGACCGGTGGGGCAGAGCAATCCTAGCGGCTCGCCCGAGCAGTGGAAGCCGGCGAGGGTGCGCGTTCAGCCGGATGAATGGGGCGCTGTCAGGGCCCCTCTCGTGGAGGATAAAAATCATGCTTTTTCCCTCATTACACATCCCATGCGAGCTTGTAATGATAAAACCTGATCCAAATCACACATTGCAGCTCAATATTCAGTGAGGACAGGGCCTTTTTAAGTCGAAATGTGCAAAACAGCATCCTATCGCTCTGAAACGGCTGTTTTGCTCTCCACCACATTTACTGTCAGACTGGCCGAATTAGACCGATTCTGCCTCTTTCTTGCCTCTACATGTGAAGAACAGGGTGCTTGTGAGCATATTGTGCAGTTTCCAGCAGGTAGCTGGCTTGGAACGGGACCGGTGGGGCAGAGCAATCCTAGCGGCTCGCCCGAGCAGTGGAAGCCGGCGAGGGTGCGCGTTCAGCCGGATGAATGGGGCGCTGTCAGGGCCCCTCTCGTGGAGGATAAAAATCATGCTTTTTCCCTCATTACACATCCCATGCAAGCTTGTAATGATAAAACCTGATCCAAATCACACATTGCAGCTCAATATTCAGTGAGGACAGGGCCTTTTTAAGTCGAAATGTGCAAAACAGCATCCTATCGCTCTGAAACGGCTGTTTTGCTCTCCACCACATTTACTGTCAGAGTGGCCGAATTAGACCGATTCTGCCTCTTTCTTGCCTCTACATGTGAAGAACAGGGTGCTTGTGAGCATATTGTGCAGTTTCCAGCAGGTAGCTGGCTTGGAACGGGACCGGTGGGGCAGAGCAATCCTAGCGGCTCGCCCGAGCAGTGGAAGCCGGCGAGGGTGCGCGTTCAGCCGGATGAATGGGGCGCTGTCAGGGCCCCTCTCGTGGAGGATAAAAATCATGCTTTTTCCCTCATTACACATCCCATGCGAGCTTGTAATGATAAAACCTGATCCAAATCACACATTGCAGCTCAATATTCAGTGAGGACAGGGCCTTTTTAAGTCGAAATGTGCAAAACAGCATCCTATCGCTCTGAAACGGCTGTTTTGCTCTCCACCACATTTACTGTCAGACTGGCCGAATTAGACCGATTCTGCCTCTTTCTTGCCTCTACATGTGAAGAACAGGGTGCTTGTGAGCATATTGTGCAGTTTCCAGCAGGTAGCTGGCTTGGAACGGGACCGGTGGGGCAGAGCAATCCTAGCGGCTCGCCCGAGCAGTGGAAGCCGGCGAGGGTGCGCGTTCAGCCGGATGAATGGGGCGCTGTCAGGGCCCCTCTCGTGGAGGATAAAAATCATGCTTTTTCCCTCATTACACATCCCATGCGAGCTTGTAATGATAAAACCTCATCCAAATCACACATTGCAGCTCAATATTCAGTGAGGACAGGGCCTTTTTAAGTCGAAATGTGCAAGAAAGCATCCTATCGCTCTGAAACGGCTGTTTTGCTCTCCACCACATTTACTGTCAGACTGGCCGAATTAGACCGATTCTGCCTCTTTCTTGCCTCTACATGTGAAGAACAGGGTGCTTGTGAGCATATTGTGCAGTTTCCAGCAGGTAGCTGGCTTGGAACGGGACCGGTGGGGCAGAGCAATCCTAGCGGCTCGCCCGAGCAGTGGAAGCCGGCGAGGGTGCGCGTTCAGCCGGATGAATGGGGCGCTGTCAGGGCCCCTCTCGTGGAGGATAAAAATCATGCTTTTTCCCTCATTACACATCCCATGCGAGCTTGTAATGATAAAACCTGATCCAAATCACACATTGCAGCTCAATATTCAGTGAGGACAGGGCCTTTTTAAGTCGAAATGTGCAAAAAAGCATCCTATCGCTCTGAAACGGCTGTTTTGCTCTCCACCACATTTACTGTCAGACTGGCCGAATTAGACCGATTCTGCCTCTTTCTTGCCTCTACATGTGAAGAACAGGGTGCTTGTGAGCATATTGTGCAGTTTCCAGCAGGTAGCTGGCTTGGAACGGGACCGGTGGGGCAGAGCAATCCTAGCGGCTCGCCCGAGCAGTGGAAGCCGGCGAGGGTGCGCGTTCAGCCGGATGAATGGGGCGCTGTCAGGGCCCCTCTCGTGGAGGATAAAAATCATGCTTTTTCCCTCATTACACATCCCATGCGAGCTTGTAATGATAAAACCTGATCCAAATCACACATTGCAGCTCAATATTCAGTGAGGACAGGGCCTTTTTAAGTCGAAATGTGCAAAACAGCATCCTATCGCTCTGAAACGGCTGTTTTGCTCTCCACCACATTTACTGTCAGACTGGCCGAATTAGACCGATTCTGCCTCTTTCTTGCCTCTACATGTGAAGAACAGGGTGCTTGTGAGCATATTGTGCAGTTTCCAGCAGGTAGCTGGCTTGGAACGGGACCGGTGGGGCAGAGCAATCCTTGCGGCTCGCCCGAGCAGTGGAAGCCGGCGAGGGTGCGCGTTCAGCCGGATGAATGGGGCGCTGTCAGGGCCCCTCTCGTGGAGGATAAAAATCATGCTTTTTCCCTCATTACACATCCCATGCGAGCTTGTAATGATAAAACCTGATCCAAATCACACATTGCAGCTCAATATTCAGTGAGGACAGGGCCTTTTTAAGTCGAAATGTGCAAAACAGCATCCTATCGCTCTGAAACGGCTGTTTTGCTCTCCACCACATTTACTGTCAGACTGGCCGAATTAGACCGATTCTGCCTCTTTCTTGCCTCTACATGTGAAGAACAGGGTGCTTGTGAGCATATTGTGCAGTTTCAAGCAGGTAGCTGGCTTGGAACGGGACCGGTGGGGCAGAGCAATCCTAGCGGCCCGCCCGAGCAGTGGAAGCCGGCGAGGGTGCGCGTTCAGCCGGATGAATGGGGCGCTGTCAGGGCCCCTCTCGTGGAGGATAAAAATCATGCTTTTTCCCTCATTACACATCCCATGCGAGCTTGTAATGATAAAACCTGATCCAAATCACACATTGCAGCTCAATATTCAGTGAGGACAGGGCCTTTTTAAGTCGAAATGTGCAAAACAGCATCCTATCGCTCTGAAACGGCTGTTTTGCTCTCCACCACATTTACTGTCAGACTGGCCGAATTAGACCGATTCTGCCTCTTTCTTGCCTCTACATGTGAAGAACAGGGTGCTTGTGAGCATATTGTGCAGTTTTCAGCAGGTAGCTGGCTTGGAACGGGACCGGTGGGGCAGAGCAATCCTAGCGGCTCGCCCGAGCAGTGGAAGCCGGCGAGGGTGCGCGTTCAGCCGGATGAATGGGGCGCTGTCAGGGCCCCTCTCGTGGAGGATAAAAATCATGCTTTTTCCCTCATTACACATCCCATGCGAGCTTGTAATGATAAAACCTGATCCAAATCACACATTGCAGCTCAATATTCAGTGAGGACAGGGCCTTTTTAAGTCGAAATGTGCAAAAAAGCATCCTATCGCTCTGAAACGGCTGTTTTGCTCTCCACCACATTTACTGTCAGACTGGCCGAATTAGACCGATTCTGCCTCTTTCTTGCCTCTACATGTGAAGAACAGGGTGCTTGTGAGCATATTGTGCAGTTTCAAGCAGGTAGCTGGCTTGGAACGGGACCGGTGGGGCAGAGCAATCCTAGCGGCTCGCCCGAGCAGTGGAAGCCGGCGAGGGTGCGCGTTCAGCCGGATGAATGGGGCGCTGTCAGGGCCCCTCTCGTGGAGGATAAAAATCATGCTTTTTCCCTCATTACACATCCCATGCGAGCTTGTAATGATAAAACCTCATCCAAATCACACATTGCAGCTCAATATTCAGTGAGGACAGGGCCTTTTTAAGTCGAAATGTGCAAAAAAGCATCCTATCGCTCTGAAACGGCTGTTTTGCTCTCCACCACATTTACTGTCAGACTGGCCGAATTAGACCGATTCTGCCTCTTTCTTGCCTCTACATGTGAAGAACAGGGTGCTTGTGAGCATATTGTGCAGTTTCCAGCAGGTAGCTGGCTTGGAACGGGACCGGTGGGGCAGAGCAATCCTAGCGGCTCGCCCGAGCAGTGGAAGCCGGCGAGGGTGCGCGTTCAGCCGGATGAATGGGGCGCTGTCAGGGCCCCTCTCGTGGAGGATAAAAATCATGCTTTTTCCCTCATTACACATCCCATGCGAGCTTGTAATGATAAAACCTGATCCAAATCACACATTGCAGCTCAATATTCAGTGAGGACAGGGCCTTTTTAAGTCGAAATGTGCAAAAAAGCATCCTATCGCTCTGAAACGGCTGTTTTGCTCTCCACCACATTTACTGTCAGACTGGCCGAATTAGACCGATTCTGCCTCTTTCTTGCCTCTACATGTGAAGAACAGGGTGCTTGTGAGCATATTGTGCAGTTTCCAGCAGGTAGCTGGCTTGGAACGGGACCGGTGGGGCAGAGCAATCCTAGCGGCTCGCCCGAGCAGTGGAAGCCGGCGAGGGTGCGCGTTCAGCCGGATGAATGGGGCGCTGTCAGGGCCCCTCTCGTGGAGGATAAAAATCATGCTTTTTCCCTCATTACACATCCCATGCGAGCTTGTAATGATAAAACCTGATCCAAATCACACATTGCAGCTCAATATTCAGTGAGGACAGGGCCTTTTTAAGTCGAAATGTGCAAAACAGCATCCTATCGCTCTGAAACGGCTGTTTTGCTCTCCACCACATTTACTGTCAGAGTGGCCGAATTAGACCGATTCTGCCTCTTTCTTGCCTCTACATGTGAAGAACAGGGTGCTTGTGAGCATATTGTGCAGTTTCCAGCAGGTAGCTGGCTTGGAACGGGACCGGTGGGGCAGAGCAATCCTAGCGGCTCGCCCGAGCAGTGGAAGCCGGCGAGGGTGCGCGTTCAGCCGGATGAATGGGGCGCTGTCAGGGCCCCTCTCGTGGAGGATAAAAATCATGCTTTTTCCCTCATTACACATCCCATGCGAGCTTGTAATGATAAAACCTGATCCAAATCACACATTGCAGCTCAATATTCAGTGAGGACAGGGCCTTTTTAAGTCGAAATGTGCAAAACAGCATCCTATCGCTCTGAAACGGCTGTTTTGCTCTCCACCACATTTACTGTCAGACTGGCCGAATTAGACCGATTCTGCCTCTTTCTTGCCTCTACATGTGAAGAACAGGGTGCTTGTGAGCATATTGTGCAGTTTCCAGCAGGTAGCTGGCTTGGAACGGGACCGGTGGGGCAGAGCAATCCTAGCGGCTCGCCCGAGCAGTGGAAGCCGGCGAGGGTGCGCGTTCAGCCGGATGAATGGGGCGCTGTCAGGGCCCCTCTCGTGGAGGATAAAAATCATGCTTTTTCCCTCATTACACATCCCATGCGAGCTTGTAATGATAAAACCTCATCCAAATCACACATTGCAGCTCAATATTCAGTGAGGACAGGGCCTTTTTAAGTCGAAATGTGCAAGAAAGCATCCTATCGCTCTGAAACGGCTGTTTTGCTCTCCACCACATTTACTGTCAGACTGGCCGAATTAGACCGATTCTGCCTCTTTCTTGCCTCTACATGTGAAGAACAGGGTGCTTGTGAGCATATTGTGCAGTTTCCAGCAGGTAGCTGGCTTGGAACGGGACCGGTGGGGCAGAGCAATCCTAGCGGCTCGCCCGAGCAGTGGAAGCCGGCGAGGGTGCGCGTTCAGCCGGATGAATGGGGCGCTGTCAGGGCCCCTCTCGTGGAGGATAAAAATCATGCTTTTTCCCTCATTACACATCCCATGCGAGCTTGTAATGATAAAACCTGATCCAAATCACACATTGCAGCTCAATATTCAGTGAGGACAGGGCCTTTTTAAGTCGAAATGTGCAAAAAAGCATCCTATCGCTCTGAAACGGCTGTTTTGCTCTCCACCACATTTACTGTCAGACTGGCCGAATTAGACCGATTCTGCCTCTTTCTTGCCTCTACATGTGAAGAACAGGGTGCTTGTGAGCATATTGTGCAGTTTCCAGCAGGTAGCTGGCTTGGAACGGGACCGGTGGGGCAGAGCAATCCTAGCGGCTCGCCCGAGCAGTGGAAGCCGGCGAGGGTGCGCGTTCAGCCGGATGAATGGGGCGCTGTCAGGGCCCCTCTCGTGGAGGATAAAAATCATGCTTTTTCCCTCATTACACATCCCATGCGAGCTTGTAATGATAAAACCTGATCCAAATCACACATTGCAGCTCAATATTCAGTGAGGACAGGGCCTTTTTAAGTCGAAATGTGCAAAACAGCATCCTATCGCTCTGAAACGGCTGTTTTGCTCTCCACCACATTTACTGTCAGACTGGCCGAATTAGACCGATTCTGCCTCTTTCTTGCCTCTACATGTGAAGAACAGGGTGCTTGTGAGCATATTGTGCAGTTTCCAGCAGGTAGCTGGCTTGGAACGGGACCGGTGGGGCAGAGCAATCCTTGCGGCTCGCCCGAGCAGTGGAAGCCGGCGAGGGTGCGCGTTCAGCCGGATGAATGGGGCGCTGTCAGGGCCCCTCTCGTGGAGGATAAAAATCATGCTTTTTCCCTCATTACACATCCCATGCGAGCTTGTAATGATAAAACCTGATCCAAATCACACATTGCAGCTCAATATTCAGTGAGGACAGGGCCTTTTTAAGTCGAAATGTGCAAAAAAGCATCCTATCGCTCTGAAACGGCTGTTTTGCTCTCCACCACATTTACTGTCAGACTGGCCGAATTAGACCGATTCTGCCTCTTTCTTGCCTCTACATGTGAAGAACAGGGTGCTTGTGAGCATATTGTGCAGTTTCCAGCAGGTAGCTGGCTTGGAACGGGACCGGTGGGGCAGAGCAATCCTAGCGGCTCGCCCGAGCAGTGGAAGCCGGCGAGGGTGCGCGTTCAGCCGGATGAATGGGGCGCTGTCAGGGCCCCTCTCGTGGAGGATAAAAATCATGCTTTTTCCCTCATTACACATCCCATGCGAGCTTGTAATGATAAAACCTGATCCAAATCACACATTGCAGCTCAATATTCAGTGAGGACAGGGCCTTTTTAAGTCGAAATGTGCAAAACAGCATCCTATCGCTCTGAAACGGCTGTTTTGCTCTCCACCACATTTACTGTCAGACTGGCCGAATTAGACCGATTCTGCCTCTTTCTTGCCTCTACATGTGAAGAACAGGGTGCTTGTGAGCATATTGTGCAGTTTCCAGCAGGTAGCTGGCTTGGAACGGGACCGGTGGGGCAGAGCAATCCTAGCGGCTCGCCCGAGCAGTGGAAGCCGGCGAGGGTGCGCGTTCAGCCGGATGAATGGGGCGCTGTCAGGGCCCCTCTCGTGGAGGATAAAAATCATGCTTTTTCCCTCATTACACATCCCATGCGAGCTTGTAATGATAAAACCTGATCCAAATCACACATTGCAGCTCAATATTCAGTGAGGACAGGGCCTTTTTAAGTCGAAATGTGCAAAAAAGCATCCTATCGCTCTGAAACGGCTGTTTTGCTCTCCACCACATTTACTGTCAGACTGGCCGAATTAGACCGATTCTGCCTCTTTCTTGCCTCTACATGTGAAGAACAGGGTGCTTGTGAGCATATTGTGCAGTTTCCAGCAGGTAGCTGGCTTGGAACGGGACCGGTGGGGCAGAGCAATCCTAGCGGCTCGCCCGAGCAGTGGAAGCCGGCGAGGGTGCGCGTTCAGCCGGATGAATGGGGCGCTGTCAGGGCCCCTCTCGTGGAGGATAAAAATCATGCTTTTTCCCTCATTACACATCCCATGCAAGCTTGTAATGATAAAACCTGATCCAAATCACACATTGCAGCTCAATATTCAGTGAGGACAGGGCCTTTTTAAGTCGAAATGTGCAAAACAGCATCCTATCGCTCTGAAACGGCTGTTTTGCTCTCCACCACATTTACTGTCAGAGTGGCCGAATTAGACCGATTCTGCCTCTTTCTTGCCTCTACATGTGAAGAACAGGGTGCTTGTGAGCATATTGTGCAGTTTCCAGCAGGTAGCTGGCTTGGAACGGGACCGGTGGGGCAGAGCAATCCTAGCGGCTCGCCCGAGCAGTGGAAGCCGGCGAGGGTGCGCGTTCAGCCGGATGAATGGGGCGCTGTCAGGGCCCCTCTCGTGGAGGATAAAAATCATGCTTTTTCCCTCATTACACATCCCATGCGAGCTTGTAATGATAAAACCTGATCCAAATCACACATTGCAGCTCAATATTCAGTGAGGACAGGGCCTTTTTAAGTCGAAATGTGCAAAACAGCATCCTATCGCTCTGAAACGGCTGTTTTGCTCTCCACCACATTTACTGTCAGACTGGCCGAATTAGACCGATTCTGCCTCTTTCTTGCCTCTACATGTGAAGAACAGGGTGCTTGTGAGCATATTGTGCAGTTTCCAGCAGGTAGCTGGCTTGGAACGGGACCGGTGGGGCAGAGCAATCCTAGCGGCTCGCCCGAGCAGTGGAAGCCGGCGAGGGTGCGCGTTCAGCCGGATGAATGGGGCGCTGTCAGGGCCCCTCTCGTGGAGGATAAAAATCATGCTTTTTCCCTCATTACACATCCCATGCGAGCTTGTAATGATAAAACCTCATCCAAATCACACATTGCAGCTCAATATTCAGTGAGGACAGGGCCTTTTTAAGTCGAAATGTGCAAGAAAGCATCCTATCGCTCTGAAACGGCTGTTTTGCTCTCCACCACATTTACTGTCAGACTGGCCGAATTAGACCGATTCTGCCTCTTTCTTGCCTCTACATGTGAAGAACAGGGTGCTTGTGAGCATATTGTGCAGTTTCCAGCAGGTAGCTGGCTTGGAACGGGACCGGTGGGGCAGAGCAATCCTAGCGGCTCGCCCGAGCAGTGGAAGCCGGCGAGGGTGCGCGTTCAGCCGGATGAATGGGGCGCTGTCAGGGCCCCTCTCGTGGAGGATAAAAATCATGCTTTTTCCCTCATTACACATCCCATGCGAGCTTGTAATGATAAAACCTGATCCAAATCACACATTGCAGCTCAATATTCAGTGAGGACAGGGCCTTTTTAAGTCGAAATGTGCAAAAAAGCATCCTATCGCTCTGAAACGGCTGTTTTGCTCTCCACCACATTTACTGTCAGACTGGCCGAATTAGACCGATTCTGCCTCTTTCTTGCCTCTACATGTGAAGAACAGGGTGCTTGTGAGCATATTGTGCAGTTTCCAGCAGGTAGCTGGCTTGGAACGGGACCGGTGGGGCAGAGCAATCCTAGCGGCTCGCCCGAGCAGTGGAAGCCGGCGAGGGTGCGCGTTCAGCCGGATGAATGGGGCGCTGTCAGGGCCCCTCTCGTGGAGGATAAAAATCATGCTTTTTCCCTCATTACACATCCCATGCGAGCTTGTAATGATAAAACCTGATCCAAATCACACATTGCAGCTCAATATTCAGTGAGGACAGGGCCTTTTTAAGTCGAAATGTGCAAAACAGCATCCTATCGCTCTGAAACGGCTGTTTTGCTCTCCACCACATTTACTGTCAGACTGGCCGAATTAGACCGATTCTGCCTCTTTCTTGCCTCTACATGTGAAGAACAGGGTGCTTGTGAGCATATTGTGCAGTTTCAAGCAGGTAGCTGGCTTGGAACGGGACCGGTGGGGCAGAGCAATCCTAGCGGCCCGCCCGAGCAGTGGAAGCCGGCGAGGGTGCGCGTTCAGCCGGATGAATGGGGCGCTGTCAGGGCCCCTCTCGTGGAGGATAAAAATCATGCTTTTTCCCTCATTACACATCCCATGCGAGCTTGTAATGATAAAACCTGATCCAAATCACACATTGCAGCTCAATATTCAGTGAGGACAGGGCCTTTTTAAGTCGAAATGTGCAAAACAGCATCCTATCGCTCTGAAACGGCTGTTTTGCTCTCCACCACATTTACTGTCAGACTGGCCGAATTAGACCGATTCTGCCTCTTTCTTGCCTCTACATGTGAAGAACAGGGTGCTTGTGAGCATATTGTGCAGTTTTCAGCAGGTAGCTGGCTTGGAACGGGACCGGTGGGGCAGAGCAATCCTAGCGGCTCGCCCGAGCAGTGGAAGCCGGCGAGGGTGCGCGTTCAGCCGGATGAATGGGGCGCTGTCAGGGCCCCTCTCGTGGAGGATAAAAATCATGCTTTTTCCCTCATTACACATCCCATGCGAGCTTGTAATGATAAAACCTGATCCAAATCACACATTGCAGCTCAATATTCAGTGAGGACAGGGCCTTTTTAAGTCGAAATGTGCAAAAAAGCATCCTATCGCTCTGAAACGGCTGTTTTGCTCTCCACCACATTTACTGTCAGACTGGCCGAATTAGACCGATTCTGCCTCTTTCTTGCCTCTACATGTGAAGAACAGGGTGCTTGTGAGCATATTGTGCAGTTTCAAGCAGGTAGCTGGCTTGGAACGGGACCGGTGGGGCAGAGCAATCCTAGCGGCTCGCCCGAGCAGTGGAAGCCGGCGAGGGTGCGCGTTCAGCCGGATGAATGGGGCGCTGTCAGGGCCCCTCTCGTGGAGGATAAAAATCATGCTTTTTCCCTCATTACACATCCCATGCGAGCTTGTAATGATAAAACCTCATCCAAATCACACATTGCAGCTCAATATTCAGTGAGGACAGGGCCTTTTTAAGTCGAAATGTGCAAAAAAGCATCCTATCGCTCTGAAACGGCTGTTTTGCTCTCCACCACATTTACTGTCAGACTGGCCGAATTAGACCGATTCTGCCTCTTTCTTGCCTCTACATGTGAAGAACAGGGTGCTTGTGAGCATATTGTGCAGTTTCCAGCAGGTAGCTGGCTTGGAACGGGACCGGTGGGGCAGAGCAATCCTAGCGGCTCGCCCGAGCAGTGGAAGCCGGCGAGGGTGCGCGTTCAGCCGGATGAATGGGGCGCTGTCAGGGCCCCTCTCGTGGAGGATAAAAATCATGCTTTTTCCCTCATTACACATCCCATGCGAGCTTGTAATGATAAAACCTGATCCAAATCACACATTGCAGCTCAATATTCAGTGAGGACAGGGCCTTTTTAAGTCGAAATGTGCAAAAAAGCATCCTATCGCTCTGAAACGGCTGTTTTGCTCTCCACCACATTTACTGTCAGACTGGCCGAATTAGACCGATTCTGCCTCTTTCTTGCCTCTACATGTGAAGAACAGGGTGCTTGTGAGCATATTGTGCAGTTTCCAGCAGGTAGCTGGCTTGGAACGGGACCGGTGGGGCAGAGCAATCCTAGCGGCTCGCCCGAGCAGTGGAAGCCGGCGAGGGTGCGCGTTCAGCCGGATGAATGGGGCGCTGTCAGGGCCCCTCTCGTGGAGGATAAAAATCATGCTTTTTCCCTCATTACACATCCCATGCGAGCTTGTAATGATAAAACCTGATCCAAATCACACATTGCAGCTCAATATTCAGTGAGGACAGGGCCTTTTTAAGTCGAAATGTGCAAAACAGCATCCTATCGCTCTGAAACGGCTGTTTTGCTCTCCACCACATTTACTGTCAGAGTGGCCGAATTAGACCGATTCTGCCTCTTTCTTGCCTCTACATGTGAAGAACAGGGTGCTTGTGAGCATATTGTGCAGTTTCCAGCAGGTAGCTGGCTTGGAACGGGACCGGTGGGGCAGAGCAATCCTAGCGGCTCGCCCGAGCAGTGGAAGCCGGCGAGGGTGCGCGTTCAGCCGGATGAATGGGGCGCTGTCAGGGCCCCTCTCGTGGAGGATAAAAATCATGCTTTTTCCCTCATTACACATCCCATGCGAGCTTGTAATGATAAAACCTGATCCAAATCACACATTGCAGCTCAATATTCAGTGAGGACAGGGCCTTTTTAAGTCGAAATGTGCAAAACAGCATCCTATCGCTCTGAAACGGCTGTTTTGCTCTCCACCACATTTACTGTCAGACTGGCCGAATTAGACCGATTCTGCCTCTTTCTTGCCTCTACATGTGAAGAACAGGGTGCTTGTGAGCATATTGTGCAGTTTCCAGCAGGTAGCTGGCTTGGAACGGGACCGGTGGGGCAGAGCAATCCTAGCGGCTCGCCCGAGCAGTGGAAGCCGGCGAGGGTGCGCGTTCAGCCGGATGAATGGGGCGCTGTCAGGGCCCCTCTCGTGGAGGATAAAAATCATGCTTTTTCCCTCATTACACATCCCATGCGAGCTTGTAATGATAAAACCTCATCCAAATCACACATTGCAGCTCAATATTCAGTGAGGACAGGGCCTTTTTAAGTCGAAATGTGCAAGAAAGCATCCTATCGCTCTGAAACGGCTGTTTTGCTCTCCACCACATTTACTGTCAGACTGGCCGAATTAGACCGATTCTGCCTCTTTCTTGCCTCTACATGTGAAGAACAGGGTGCTTGTGAGCATATTGTGCAGTTTCCAGCAGGTAGCTGGCTTGGAACGGGACCGGTGGGGCAGAGCAATCCTAGCGGCTCGCCCGAGCAGTGGAAGCCGGCGAGGGTGCGCGTTCAGCCGGATGAATGGGGCGCTGTCAGGGCCCCTCTCGTGGAGGATAAAAATCATGCTTTTTCCCTCATTACACATCCCATGCGAGCTTGTAATGATAAAACCTGATCCAAATCACACATTGCAGCTCAATATTCAGTGAGGACAGGGCCTTTTTAAGTCGAAATGTGCAAAAAAGCATCCTATCGCTCTGAAACGGCTGTTTTGCTCTCCACCACATTTACTGTCAGACTGGCCGAATTAGACCGATTCTGCCTCTTTCTTGCCTCTACATGTGAAGAACAGGGTGCTTGTGAGCATATTGTGCAGTTTCCAGCAGGTAGCTGGCTTGGAACGGGACCGGTGGGGCAGAGCAATCCTAGCGGCTCGCCCGAGCAGTGGAAGCCGGCGAGGGTGCGCGTTCAGCCGGATGAATGGGGCGCTGTCAGGGCCCCTCTCGTGGAGGATAAAAATCATGCTTTTTCCCTCATTACACATCCCATGCGAGCTTGTAATGATAAAACCTGATCCAAATCACACATTGCAGCTCAATATTCAGTGAGGACAGGGCCTTTTTAAGTCGAAATGTGCAAAACAGCATCCTATCGCTCTGAAACGGCTGTTTTGCTCTCCACCACATTTACTGTCAGACTGGCCGAATTAGACCGATTCTGCCTCTTTCTTGCCTCTACATGTGAAGAACAGGGTGCTTGTGAGCATATTGTGCAGTTTCCAGCAGGTAGCTGGCTTGGAACGGGACCGGTGGGGCAGAGCAATCCTTGCGGCTCGCCCGAGCAGTGGAAGCCGGCGAGGGTGCGCGTTCAGCCGGATGAATGGGGCGCTGTCAGGGCCCCTCTCGTGGAGGATAAAAATCATGCTTTTTCCCTCATTACACATCCCATGCGAGCTTGTAATGATAAAACCTGATCCAAATCACACATTGCAGCTCAATATTCAGTGAGGACAGGGCCTTTTTAAGTCGAAATGTGCAAAAAAGCATCCTATCGCTCTGAAACGGCTGTTTTGCTCTCCACCACATTTACTGTCAGACTGGCCGAATTAGACCGATTCTGCCTCTTTCTTGCCTCTACATGTGAAGAACAGGGTGCTTGTGAGCATATTGTGCAGTTTCCAGCAGGTAGCTGGCTTGGAACGGGACCGGTGGGGCAGAGCAATCCTAGCGGCTCGCCCGAGCAGTGGAAGCCGGCGAGGGTGCGCGTTCAGCCGGATGAATGGGGCGCTGTCAGGGCCCCTCTCGTGGAGGATAAAAATCATGCTTTTTCCCTCATTACACATCCCATGCGAGCTTGTAATGATAAAACCTGATCCAAATCACACATTGCAGCTCAATATTCAGTGAGGACAGGGCCTTTTTAAGTCGAAATGTGCAAAACAGCATCCTATCGCTCTGAAACGGCTGTTTTGCTCTCCACCACATTTACTGTCAGACTGGCCGAATTAGACCGATTCTGCCTCTTTCTTGCCTCTACATGTGAAGAACAGGGTGCTTGTGAGCATATTGTGCAGTTTCCAGCAGGTAGCTGGCTTGGAACGGGACCGGTGGGGCAGAGCAATCCTAGCGGCTCGCCCGAGCAGTGGAAGCCGGCGAGGGTGCGCGTTCAGCCGGATGAATGGGGCGCTGTCAGGGCCCCTCTCGTGGAGGATAAAAATCATGCTTTTTCCCTCATTACACATCCCATGCGAGCTTGTAATGATAAAACCTGATCCAAATCACACATTGCAGCTCAATATTCAGTGAGGACAGGGCCTTTTTAAGTCGAAATGTGCAAAAAAGCATCCTATCGCTCTGAAACGGCTGTTTTGCTCTCCACCACATTTACTGTCAGACTGGCCGAATTAGACCGATTCTGCCTCTTTCTTGCCTCTACATGTGAAGAACAGGGTGCTTGTGAGCATATTGTGCAGTTTCCAGCAGGTAGCTGGCTTGGAACGGGACCGGTGGGGCAGAGCAATCCTAGCGGCTCGCCCGAGCAGTGGAAGCCGGCGAGGGTGCGCGTTCAGCCGGATGAATGGGGCGCTGTCAGGGCCCCTCTCGTGGAGGATAAAAATCATGCTTTTTCCCTCATTACACATCCCATGCGAGCTTGTAATGATAAAACCTGATCCAAATCACACATTGCAGCTCAATATTCAGTGAGGACAGGGCCTTTTTAAGTCGAAATGTGCAAAACAGCATCCTATCGCTCTGAAACGGCTGTTTTGCTCTCCACCACATTTACTGTCAGACTGGCCGAATTAGACCGATTCTGCCTCTTTCTTGCCTCTACATGTGAAGAACAGGGTGCTTGTGAGCATATTGTGCAGTTTCCAGCAGGTAGCTGGCTTGGAACGGGACCGGTGGGGCAGAGCAATCCTAGCGGCTCGCCCGAGCAGTGGAAGCCGGCGATGGTGCGCGTTCAGCCGGATGAATGGGGCGCTGTCAGGGCCCCTCTCGTGGAGGATAAAAATCATGCTTTTTCCCTCATTACACATCCCATGCGAGCTTGTAATGATAAAACCTGATCCAAATCACACATTGCAGCTCAATATTCAGTGAGGACAGGGCCTTTTTAAGTCGAAATGTGCAAAACAGCATCCTATCGCTCTGAAACGGCTGTTTTGCTCTCCACCACATTTACTGTCAGACTGGCCGAATTAGACCGATTCTGCCTCTTTCTTGCCTCTACATGTGAAGAACAGGGTGCTTGTGAGCATATTGTGCAGTTTCAAGCAGGTAGCTGGCTTGGAACGGGACCGGTGGGGCAGAGCAATCCTAGCGGCTCGCCCGAGCAGTGGAAGCCGGCGAGGGTGCGCGTTCAGCCGGATGAATGGGGCGCTGTCAGGGCCCCTCTCGTGGAGGATAAAAATCATGCTTTTTCCCTCATTACACATCCCATGCGAGCTTGTAATGATAAAACCTGATCCAAATCACACATTGCAGCTCAATATTCAGTGAGGACAGGGCCTTTTTAAGTCGAAATGTGCAAGAAAGCATCCTATCGCTCTGAAACGGCTGTTTTGCTCTCCACCACATTTACTGTCAGACTGGCCGAATTAGACCGATTCTGCCTCTTTCTTGCCTCTACATGTGAAGAACAGGGTGCTTGTGAGCATATTGTGCAGTTTCCAGCAGGTAGCTGGCTTGGAACGGGACCGGTGGGGCAGAGCAATCCTAGCGGCTCGCCCGAGCAGTGGAAGCCGGCGAGGGTGCGCGTTCAGCCGGATGAATGGGGCGCTGTCAGGGCCCCTCTCGTGGAGGATAAAAATCATGCTTTTTCCCTCATTACACATCCCATGCGAGCTTGTAATGATAAAACCTGATCCAAATCACACATTGCAGCTCAATATTCAGTGAGGACAGGGCCTTTTTAAGTCGAAATGTGCAAAACAGCATCCTATCGCTCTGAAACGGCTGTTTTGCTCTCCACCACATTTACTGTCAGACTGGCCGAATTAGACCGATTCTGCCTCTTTCTTGCCTCTACATGTGAAGAACAGGGTGCTTGTGAGCATATTGTGCAGTTTCAAGCAGGTAGCTGGCTTGGAACGGGACCGGTGGGGCAGAGCAATCCTAGCGGCTCGCCCGAGCAGTGGAAGCCGGCGAGGGTGCGCGTTCAGCCGGATGAATGGGGCGCTGTCAGGGCCCCTCTCGTGGAGGATAAAAATCATGCTTTTTCCCTCATTACACATCCCATGCGAGCTTGTAATGATAAAACCTCATCCAAATCACACATTGCAGCTCAATATTCAGTGAGGACAGGGCCTTTTTAAGTCGAAATGTGCAAGAAAGCATCCTATCGCTCTGAAACGGCTGTTTTGCTCTCTACCACATTTACTGTCAGACTGGCCGAATTAGACCGATTCTGCCTCTTTCTTGCCTCTACATGTGAAGAACAGGGTGCTTGTGAGCATATTGTGCAGTTTCAAGCAGGTAGCTGGCTTGGAACGGGACCGGTGGGGCAGAGCAATCCTAGCGGCTCGCCCGAGCAGTGGAAGCCGGCGAGGGTGCGCGTTCAGCCGGATGAATGGGGCGCTGTCAGGGCCCCTCTCGTGGAGGATAAAAATCATGCTTTTTCCCTCATTACACATCCCATGCGAGCTTGTAATGATAAAACCTCATCCAAATCACACATTGCAGCTCAATATTCAGTGAGGACAGGGCCTTTTTAAGTCGAAATGTGCAAAACAGCATCCTATCGCTCTGAAACGGCTGTTTTGCTCTCCACCACATTTACTGTCAGACTGGCCGAATTAGACCGATTCTGCCTCTTTCTTGCCTCTACATGTGAAGAACAGGGTGCTTGTGAGCATATTGTGCAGTTTCAAGCAGGTAGCTGGCTTGGAACGGGACCGGTGGGGCAGAGCAATCCTAGCGGCTCGCCCGAGCAGTGGAAGCCGGCGAGGGTGCGCGTTCAGCCGGATGAATGGGGCGCTGTCAGGGCCCCTCTCGTGGAGGATAAAAATCATGCTTTTTCCCTCATTACACATCCCATGCGAGCTTGTAATGATAAAACCTGATCCAAATCACACATTGCAGCTCAATATTCAGTGAGGACAGGGCCTTTTTAAGTCGAAATGTGCAAAACAGCATCCTATCGCTCTGAAACGGCTGTTTTGCTCTCCACCACATTTACTGTCAGACTGGCCGAATTAGACCGATTCTGCCTCTTTCTTGCCTCTACATGTGAAGAACAGGGTGCTTGTGAGCATATTGTGCAGTTTCCAGCAGGTAGCTGGCTTGGAACGGGACCGGTGGGGCAGAGCAATCCTAGCGGCTCGCCCGAGCAGTGGAAGCCGGCGAGGGTGCGCGTTCAGCCGGATGAATGGGGCGCTGTCAGGGCCCCTCTCGTGGAGGATAAAAATCATGCTTTTTCCCTCATTACACATCCCATGCGAGCTTGTAATGATAAAACCTGATCCAAATCACACATTGCAGCTCAATATTCAGTGAGGACAGGGCCTTTTTAAGTCGAAATGTGCAAAACAGCATCCTATCGCTCTGAAACGGCTGTTTTGCTCTCCACCACATTTACTGTCAGACTGGCCGAATTAGACCGATTCTGCCTCTTTCTTGCCTCTACATGTGAAGAACAGGGTGCTTGTGAGCATATTGTGCAGTTTCCAGCAGGTAGCTGGCTTGGAACGGGACCGGTGGGGCAGAGCAATCCTAGCGGCTCGCCCGAGCAGTGGAAGCCGGCGAGGGTGCGCGTTCAGCCGGATGAATGGGGCGCTGTCAGGGCCCCTCTCGTGGAGGATAAAAATCATGCTTTTTCCCTCATTACACATCCCATGCGAGCTTGTAATGATAAAACCTGATCCAAATCACACATTGCAGCTCAATATTCAGTGAGGACAGGGCCTTTTTAAGTCGAAATGTGCAAAACAGCATCCTATCGCTCTGAAACGGCTGTTTTGCTCTCCACCACATTTACTGTCAGACTGGCCGAATTAGACCGATTCTGCCTCTTTCTTGCCTCTACATGTGAAGAACAGGGTGCTTGTGAGCATATTGTGCAGTTTCCAGCAGGTAGCTGGCTTGGAACGGGACCGGTGGGGCAGAGCAATCCTAGCGGCTCGCCCGAGCAGTGGAAGCCGGCGAGGGTGCGCGTTCAGCCGGATGAATGGGGCGCTGTCAGGGCCCCTCTCGTGGAGGATAAAAATCATGCTTTTTCCCTCATTACACATCCCATGCGAGCTTGTAATGATAAAACCTGATCCAAATCACACATTGCAGCTCAATATTCAGTGAGGACAGGGCCTTTTTAAGTCGAAATGTGCAAAACAGCATCCTATCGCTCTGAAACGGCTGTTTTGCTCTCCACCACATTTACTGTCAGACTGGCCGAATTAGACCGATTCTGCCTCTTTCTTGCCTCTACATGTGAAGAACAGGGTGCTTGTGAGCATATTGTGCAGTTTCCAGCAGGTAGCTGGCTTGGAACGGGACCGGTGGGGCAGAGCAATCCTAGCGGCTCGCCCGAGCAGTGGAAGCCGGCGAGGGTGCGCGTTCAGCCGGATGAATGGGGCGCTGTCAGGGCCCCTCTCGTGGAGGATAAAAATCATGCTTTTTCCCTCATTACACATCCCATGCGAGCTTGTAATGATAAAACCTCATCCAAATCACACATTGCAGCTCAATATTCAGTGAGGACAGGGCCTTTTTAAGTCGAAATGTGCAAAACAGCATCCTATCGCTCTGAAACGGCTGTTTTGCTCTCCACCACATTTACTGTCAGACTGGCCGAATTAGACCGATTCTGCCTCTTTCTTGCCTCTACATGTGAAGAACAGGGTGCTTGTGAGCATATTGTGCAGTTTCCAGCAGGTAGCTGGCTTGGAACGGGACCGGTGGGGCAGAGCAATCCTAGCGGCTCGCCCGAGCAGTGGAAGCCGGCGAGGGTGCGCGTTCAGCCGGATGAATGGGGCGCTGTCAGGGCCCCTCTCGTGGAGGATAAAAATCATGCTTTTTCCCTCATTACACATCCCATGCGAGCTTGTAATGATAAAACCTCATCCAAATCACACATTGCAGCTCAATATTCAGTGAGGACAGGGCCTTTTTAAGTCGAAATGTGCAAGAAAGCATCCTATCGCTCTGAAACGGCTGTTTTGCTCTCCACCACATTTACTGTCAGACTGGCCGAATTAGACCGATTCTGCCTCTTTCTTGCCTCTACATGTGAAGAACAGGGTGCTTGTGAGCATATTGTGCAGTTTCCAGCAGGTAGCTGGCTTGGAACGGGACCGGTGGGGCAGAGCAATCCTAGCGGCTCGCCCGAGCAGTGGAAGCCGGCGAGGGTGCGCGTTCAGCCGGATGAATGGGGCGCTGTCAGGGCCCCTCTCGTGGAGGATAAAAATCATGCTTTTTCCCTCATTACACATCCCATGCGAGCTTGTAATGATAAAACCTGATCCAAATCACACATTGCAGCTCAATATTCAGTGAGGACAGGGCCTTTTTAAGTCGAAATGTGCAAAACAGCATCCTATCGCTCTGAAACGGCTGTTTTGCTCTCCACCACATTTACTGTCAGACTGGCCGAATTAGACCGATTCTGCCTCTTTCTTGCCTCTACATGTGAAGAACAGGGTGCTTGTGAGCATATTGTGCAGTTTCCAGCAGGTAGCTGGCTTGGAACGGGACCGGTGGGGCAGAGCAATCCTAGCGGCTCGCCCGAGCAGTGGAAGCCGGCGATGGTGCGCGTTCAGCCGGATGAATGGGGCGCTGTCAGGGCCCCTCTCGTGGAGGATAAAAATCATGCTTTTTCCCTCATTACACATCCCATGCGAGCTTGTAATGATAAAACCTGATCCAAATCACACATTGCAGCTCAATATTCAGTGAGGACAGGGCCTTTTTAAGTCGAAATGTGCAAAAAAGCATCCTATCGCTCTGAAACGGCTGTTTTGCTCTCCACCACATTTACTGTCAGACTGGCCGAATTAGACCGATTCTGCCTCTTTCTTGCCTCTACATGTGAAGAACAGGGTGCTTGTGAGCATATTGTGCAGTTTCCAGCAGGTAGCTGGCTTGGAACGGGACCGGTGGGGCAGAGCAATCCTAGCGGCTCGCCCGAGCAGTGGAAGCCGGCGAGGGTGCGCGTTCAGCCGGATGAATGGGGCGCTGTCAGGGCCCCTCTCGTGGAGGATAAAAATCATGCTTTTTCCCTCATTACACATCCCATGCGAGCTTGTAATGATAAAACCTGATCCAAATCACACATTGCAGCTCAATATTCAGTGAGGACAGGGCCTTTTTAAGTCGAAATGTGCAAAACAGCATCCTATCGCTCTGAAACGGCTGTTTTGCTCTCCACCACATTTACTGTCAGACTGGCCGAATTAGACCGATTCTGCCTCTTTCTTGCCTCTACATGTGAAGAACAGGGTGCTTGTGAGCATATTGTGCAGTTTCCAGCAGGTAGCTGGCTTGGAACGGGACCGGTGGGGCAGAGCAATCCTAGCGGCTCGCCCGAGCAGTGGAAGCCGGCGATGGTGCGCGTTCAGCCGGATGAATGGGGCGCTGTCAGGGCCCCTCTCGTGGAGGATAAAAATCATGCTTTTTCCCTCATTACACATCCCATGCGAGCTTGTAATGATAAAACCTGATCCAAATCACACATTGCAGCTCAATATTCAGTGAGGACAGGGCCTTTTTAAGTCGAAATGTGCAAAACAGCATCCTATCGCTCTGAAACGGCTGTTTTGCTCTCCACCACATTTACTGTCAGACTGGCCGAATTAGACCGATTCTGCCTCTTTCTTGCCTCTACATGTGAAGAACAGGGTGCTTGTGAGCATATTGTGCAGTTTCAAGCAGGTAGCTGGCTTGGAACGGGACCGGTGGGGCAGAGCAATCCTAGCGGCTCGCCCGAGCAGTGGAAGCCGGCGAGGGTGCGCGTTCAGCCGGATGAATGGGGCGCTGTCAGGGCCCCTCTCGTGGAGGATAAAAATCATGCTTTTTCCCTCATTACACATCCCATGCGAGCTTGTAATGATAAAACCTGATCCAAATCACACATTGCAGCTCAATATTCAGTGAGGACAGGGCCTTTTTAAGTCGAAATGTGCAAGAAAGCATCCTATCGCTCTGAAACGGCTGTTTTGCTCTCCACCACATTTACTGTCAGACTGGCCGAATTAGACCGATTCTGCCTCTTTCTTGCCTCTACATGTGAAGAACAGGGTGCTTGTGAGCATATTGTGCAGTTTCAAGCAGGTAGCTGGCTTGGAACGGGACCGGTGGGGCAGAGCAATCCTAGCGGCTCGCCCGAGCAGTGGAAGCCGGCGAGGGTGCGCGTTCAGCCGGATGAATGGGGCGCTGTCAGGGCCCCTCTCGTGGAGGATAAAAATCATGCTTTTTCCCTCATTACACATCCCATGCGAGCTTGTAATGATAAAACCTGATCCAAATCACACATTGCAGCTCAATATTCAGTGAGGACAGGGCCTTTTTAAGTCGAAATGTGCAAAACAGCATCCTATCGCTCTGAAACGGCTGTTTTGCTCTCCACCACATTTACTGTCAGACTGGCCGAATTAGACCGATTCTGCCTCTTTCTTGCCTCTACATGTGAAGAACAGGGTGCTTGTGAGCATATTGTGCAGTTTCCAGCAGGTAGCTGGCTTGGAACGGGACCGGTGGGGCAGAGCAATCCTAGCGGCTCGCCCGAGCAGTGGAAGCCGGCGAGGGTGCGCGTTCAGCCGGATGAATGGGGCGCTGTCAGGGCCCCTCTCGTGGAGGATAAAAATCATGCTTTTTCCCTCATTACACATCCCATGCGAGCTTGTAATGATAAAACCTGATCCAAATCACACATTGCAGCTCAATATTCAGTGAGGACAGGGCCTTTTTAAGTCGAAATGTGCAAAACAGCATCCTATCGCTCTGAAACGGCTGTTTTGCTCTCCACCACATTTACTGTCAGACTGGCCGAATTAGACCGATTCTGCCTCTTTCTTGCCTCTACATGTGAAGAACAGGGTGCTTGTGAGCATATTGTGCAGTTTCCAGCAGGTAGCTGGCTTGGAACGGGACCGGTGGGGCAGAGCAATCCTAGCGGCTCGCCCGAGCAGTGGAAGCCGGCGAGGGTGCGCGTTCAGCCGGATGAATGGGGCGCTGTCAGGGCCCCTCTCGTGGAGGATAAAAATCATGCTTTTTCCCTCATTACACATCCCATGCGAGCTTGTAATGATAAAACCTGATCCAAATCACACATTGCAGCTCAATATTCAGTGAGGACAGGGCCTTTTTAAGTCGAAATGTGCAAAACAGCATCCTATCGCTCTGAAACGGCTGTTTTGCTCTCCACCACATTTACTGTCAGACTGGCCGAATTAGACCGATTCTGCCTCTTTCTTGCCTCTACATGTGAAGAACAGGGTGCTTGTGAGCATATTGTGCAGTTTCCAGCAGGTAGCTGGCTTGGAACGGGACCGGTGGGGCAGAGCAATCCTAGCGGCTCGCCCGAGCAGTGGAAGCCGGCGAGGGTGCGCGTTCAGCCGGATGAATGGGGCGCTGTCAGGGCCCCTCTCGTGGAGGATAAAAATCATGCTTTTTCCCTCATTACACATCCCATGCGAGCTTGTAATGATAAAACCTCATCCAAATCACACATTGCAGCTCAATATTCAGTGAGGACAGGGCCTTTTTAAGTCGAAATGTGCAAAACAGCATCCTATCGCTCTGAAACGGCTGTTTTGCTCTCCACCACATTTACTGTCAGACTGGCCGAATTAGACCGATTCTGCCTCTTTCTTGCCTCTACATGTGAAGAACAGGGTGCTTGTGAGCATATTGTGCAGTTTCCAGCAGGTAGCTGGCTTGGAACGGGACCGGTGGGGCAGAGCAATCCTAGCGGCTCGCCCGAGCAGTGGAAGCCGGCGAGGGTGCGCGTTCAGCCGGATGAATGGGGCGCTGTCAGGGCCCCTCTCGTGGAGGATAAAAATCATGCTTTTTCCCTCATTACACATCCCATGCGAGCTTGTAATGATAAAACCTGATCCAAATCACACATTGCAGCTCAATATTCAGTGAGGACAGGGCCTTTTTAAGTCGAAATGTGCAAAACAGCATCCTATCGCTCTGAAACGGCTGTTTTGCTCTCCACCACGTTTACTGTCAGACTGGCCGAATTAGACCGATTCTGCCTCTTTCTTGCCTCTACATGTGAAGAACAGGGTGCTTGTGAGCATATTGTGCAGTTTCCAGCAGGTAGCTGGCTTGGAACGGGACCGGTGGGGCAGAGCAATCCTAGCGGCTCGCCCGAGCAGTGGAAGCCGGCGAGGGTGCGCGTTCAGCCGGATGAATGGGGCGCTGTCAGGGCCCCTCTCGTGGAGGATAAAAATCATGCTTTTTCCCTCATTACACATCCCATGCGAGCTTGTAATGATAAAACCTGATCCAAATCACACATTGCAGCTCAATATTCAGTGAGGACAGGGCCTTTTTAAGTCGAAATGTGCAAAACAGCATCCTATCGCTCTGAAACGGCTGTTTTGCTCTCCACCACATTTACTGTCAGACTGGCCGAATTAGACCGATTCTGCCTCTTTCTTGCCTCTACATGTGAAGAACAGGGTGCTTGTGAGCATATTGTGCAGTTTCCAGCAGGTAGCTGGCTTGGAACGGGACCGGTGGGGCAGAGCAATCCTAGCGGCTCGCCCGAGCAGTGGAAGCCGGCGAGGGTGCGCGTTCAGCCGGATGAATGGGGCGCTGTCAGGGCCCCTCTCGTGGAGGATAAAAATCATGCTTTTTCCCTCATTACACATCCCATGCGAGCTTGTAATGATAAAACCTGATCCAAATCACACATTGCAGCTCAATATTCAGTGAGGACAGGGCCTTTTTAAGTCGAAATGTGCAAAACAGCATCCTATCGCTCTGAAACGGCTGTTTTGCTCTCCACCACATTTACTGTCAGACTGGCCGAATTAGACCGATTCTGCCTCTTTCTTACCTCTACATGTGAAGAACAGGGTGCTTGTGAGCATATTGTGCAGTTTCCAGCAGGTAGCTGGCTTGGAACGGGACCGGTGGGGCAGAGCAATCCTAGCGGCTCGCCCGAGCAGTGGAAGCCGGCGAGGGTGCGCGTTCAGCCGGATGAATGGGGCGCTGTCAGGGCCCCTCTCGTGGAGGATAAAAATCATGCTTTTTCCCTCATTACACATCCCATGCGAGCTTGTAATGATAAAACCTGATCCAAATCACACATTGCAGCTCAATATTCAGTGAGGACAGGGCCTTTTTAAGTCGAAATGTGCAAAACAGCATCCTATCGCTCTGAAACGGCTGTTTTGCTCTCCACCACATTTACTGTCAGACTGGCCGAATTAGACCGATTCTGCCTCTTTCTTGCCTCTACATGTGAAGAACAGGGTGCTTGTGAGCATATTGTGCAGTTTCCAGCAGGTAGCTGGCTTGGAACGGGACCGGTGGGGCAGAGCAATCCTAGCGGCTCGCCCGAGCAGTGGAAGCCGGCGAGGGTGCGCGTTCAGCCGGATGAATGGGGCGCTGTCAGGGCCCCTCTCGTGGAGGATAAAAATCATGCTTTTTCCCTCATTACACATCCCATGCGAGCTTGTAATGATAAAACCTGATCCAAATCACACATTGCAGCTCAATATTCAGTGAGGACAGGGCCTTTTTAAGTCGAAATGTGCAAAACAGCATCCTATCGCTCTGAAACGGCTGTTTTGCTCTCCACCACATTTACTGTCAGACTGGCCGAATTAGACCGATTCTGCCTCTTTCTTGCCTCTACATGTGAAGAACAGGGTGCTTGTGAGCATATTGTGCAGTTTCCAGCAGGTAGCTGGCTTGGAACGGGACCGGTGGGGCAGAGCAATCCTAGCGGCTCGCCCGAGCAGTGGAAGCCGGCGAGGGTGCGCGTTCAGCCGGATGAATGGGGCGCTGTCAGGGCCCCTCTCGTGGAGGATAAAAATCATGCTTTTTCCCTCATTACACTTCCCATGCGAGCTTGTAATGATAAAACCTGATCCAAATCACACATTGCAGCTCAATATTCAGTGAGGACAGGGCCTTTTTAAGTCGAAATGTGCAAAAAAGCATCCTATCGCTCTGAAACGGCTGTTTTGCTCTCCACCACATTTACTGTCAGACTGGCCGAATTAGACCGATTCTGCCTCTTTCTTGCCTCTACATGTGAAGAACAGGGTGCTTGTGAGCATATTGTGCAGTTTCCAGCAGGTAGCTGGCTTGGAACGGGACCGGTGGGGCAGAGCAATCCTAGCGGCTCGCCCGAGCAGTGGAAGCCGGCGAGGGTGCGCGTTCAGCCGGATGAATGGGGCGCTGTCAGGGCCCCTCTCGTGGAGGATAAAAATCATGCTTTTTCCCTCATTACACATCCCATGCGAGCTTGTAATGATAAAACCTGATCCAAATCACACATTGCAGCTCAATATTCAGTGAGGACAGGGCCTTTTTAAGTCGAAATGTGCAAAACAGCATCCTATCGCTCTGAAACGGCTGTTTTGCTCTCCACCACACTTACTGTCAGACTGGCCGAATTAGACCGATTCTGCCTCTTTCTTGCCTCTACATGTGAAGAACAGGGTGCTTGTGAGCATATTGTGCAGTTTCAAGCAGGTAGCTGGCTTGGAACGGGACCGGTGGGGCAGAGCAATCCTAGCGGCTCGCCCGAGCAGTGGAAGCCGGCGAGGGTGCGCGTTCAGCCGGATGAATGGGGCGCTGTCAGGGCCCCTCTCGTGGAGGATAAAAATCATGCTTTTTCCCTCATTACACATCCCATGCGAGCTTGTAATGATAAAACCTGATCCAAATCACACATTGCAGCTCAATATTCAGTGAGGACAGGGCCTTTTTAAGTCGAAATGTGCAAAACAGCATCCTATCGCTCTGAAACGGCTGTTTTGCTCTCCACCACATTTACTGTCAGACTGGCCGAATTAGACCGATTCTGCCTCTTTCTTGCCTCTACATGTGAAGAACAGGGTGCTTGTGAGCATATTGTGCAGTTTCCAGCAGGTAGCTGGCTTGGAACGGGACCGGTGGGGCAGAGCAATCCTAGCGGCTCGCCCGAGCAGTGGAAGCCGGCGAGGGTGCGCGTTCAGCCGGATGAATGGGGCGCTGTCAGGGCCCCTCTCGTGGAGGATAAAAATCATGCTTTTTCCCTCATTACACATCCCATGCGAGCTTGTAATGATAAAACCTGATCCAAATCACACATTGCAGCTCAATATTCAGTGAGGACAGGGCCTTTTTAAGTCGAAATGTGCAAAAAAGCATCCTATCGCTCTGAAACGGCTGTTTTGCTCTCCACCACATTTACTGTCAGACTGGCCGAATTAGACCGATTCTGCCTCTTTCTTGCCTCTACATGTGAAGAACAGGGTGCTTGTGAGCATATTGTGCAGTTTCCAGCAGGTAGCTGGCTTGGAACGGGACCGGTGGGGCAGAGCAATCCTAGCGGCTCGCCCGAGCAGTGGAAGCCGGCGAGGGTGCGCGTTCAGCCGGATGAATGGGGCGCTGTCAGGGCCCCTCTCGTGGAGGATAAAAATCATGCTTTTTCCCTCATTACACATCCCATGCGAGCTTGTAATGATAAAACCTGATCCAAATCACACATTGCAGCTCAATATTCAGTGAGGACAGGGCCTTTTTAAGTCGAAATGTGCAAAACAGCATCCTATCGCTCTGAAACGGCTGTTTTGCTCTCCACCACATTTACTGTCAGACTGGCCGAATTAGACCGATTCTGCCTCTTTCTTGCCTCTACATGTGAAGAACAGGGTGCTTGTGAGCATATTGTGCAGTTTCCAGCAGGTAGCTGGCTTGGAACGGGACCGGTGGGGCAGAGCAATCCTAGCGGCTCGCCCGAGCAGTGGAAGCCGGCGAGGGTGCGCGTTCAGCCGGATGAATGGGGCGCTGTCAGGGCCCCTCTCGTGGAGGATAAAAATCATGCTTTTTCCCTCATTACACATCCCATGCGAGCTTGTAATGATAAAACCTGATCCAAATCACACATTGCAGCTCAATATTCAGTGAGGACAGGGCCTTTTTAAGTCGAAATGTGCAAAACAGCATCCTATCGCTCTGAAACGGCTGTTTTGCTCTCCACCACATTTACTGTCAGACTGGCCGAATTAGACCGATTCTGCCTCTTTCTTGCCTCTACATGTGAAGAACAGGGTGCTTGTGAGCATATTGTGCAGTTTCCAGCAGGTAGCTGGCTTGGAACGGGACCGGTGGGGCAGAGCAATCCTAGCGGCTCGCCCGAGCAGTGGAAGCCGGCGAGGGTGCGCGTTCAGCCGGATGAATGGGGCGCTGTCAGGGCCCCTCTCGTGGAGGATAAAAATCATGCTTTTTCCCTCATTACACATCCCATGCGAGCTTGTAATGATAAAACCTGATCCAAATCACACATTGCAGCTCAATATTCAGTGAGGACAGGGCCTTTTTAAGTCGAAATGTGCAAAACAGCATCCTATCGCTCTGAAACGGCTGTTTTGCTCTCCACCACATTTACTGTCAGACTGGCCGAATTAGACCGATTCTGCCTCTTTCTTGCCTCTACATGTGAAGAACAGGGTGCTTGTGAGCATATTGTGCAGTTTCCAGCAGGTAGCTGGCTTGGAACGGGACCGGTGGGGCAGAGCAATCCTTGCGGCTCGCCCGAGCAGTGGAAGCCGGCGAGGGTGCGCGTTCAGCCGGATGAATGGGGCGCTGTCAGGGCCCCTCTCGTGGAGGATAAAAATCATGCTTTTTCCCTCATTACACATCCCATGCGAGCTTGTAATGATAAAACCTGATCCAAATCACACATTGCAGCTCAATATTCAGTGAGGACAGGGCCTTTTTAAGTCGAAATGTGCAAAAAAGCATCCTATCGCTCTGAAACGGCTGTTTTGCTCTCCACCACATTTACTGTCAGACTGGCCGAATTAGACCGATTCTGCCTCTTTCTTGCCTCTACATGTGAAGAACAGGGTGCTTGTGAGCATATTGTGCAGTTTCCAGCAGGTAGCTGGCTTGGAACGGGACCGGTGGGGCAGAGCAATCCTAGCGGCTCGCCCGAGCAGTGGAAGCCGGCGAGGGTGCGCGTTCAGCCGGATGAATGGGGCGCTGTCAGGGCCCCTCTCGTGGAGGATAAAAATCATGCTTTTTCCCTCATTACACTTCCCATGCGAGCTTGTAATGATAAAACCTCATCCAAATCACACATTGCAGCTCAATATTCAGTGAGGACAGGGCCTTTTTAAGTCGAAATGTGCAAAAAAGCATCCTATCGCTCTGAAACGGCTGTTTTGCTCTCCACCACATTTACTGTCAGACTGGCCGAATTAGACCGATTCTGCCTCTTTCTTGCCTCTACATGTGAAGAACAGGGTGCTTGTGAGCATATTGTGCAGTTTCCAGCAGGTAGCTGGCTTGGAACGGGACCGGTGGGGCAGAGCAATCCTAGCGGCTCGCCCGAGCAGTGGAAGCCGGCGAGGGTGCGCGTTCAGCCGGATGAATGGGGCGCTGTCAGGGCCCCTCTCGTGGAGGATAAAAATCATGCTTTTTCCCTCATTACACATCCCATGCGAGCTTGTAATGATAAAACCTGATCCAAATCACACATTGCAGCTCAATATTCAGTGAGGACAGGGCCTTTTTAAGTCGAAATGTGCAAAAAAGCATCCTATCGCTCTGAAACGGCTGTTTTGCTCTCCACCACATTTACTGTCAGACTGGCCGAATTAGACCGATTCTGCCTCTTTCTTGCCTCTACATGTGAAGAACAGGGTGCTTGTGAGCATATTGTGCAGTTTCCAGCAGGTAGCTGGCTTGGAACGGGACCGGTGGGGCAGAGCAATCCTAGCGGCTCGCCCGAGCAGTGGAAGCCGGCGAGGGTGCGCGTTCAGCCGGATGAATGGGGCGCTGTCAGGGCCCCTCTCGTGGAGGATAAAAATCATGCTTTTTCCCTCATTACACTTCCCATGCGAGCTTGTAATGATAAAACCTCATCCAAATCACACATTGCAGCTCAATATTCAGTGAGGACAGGGCCTTTTTAAGTCGAAATGTGCAAAAAAGCATCCTATCGCTCTGAAACGGCTGTTTTGCTCTCCACCACATTTACTGTCAGACTGGCCGAATTAGACCGATTCTGCCTCTTTCTTGCCTCTACATGTGAAGAACAGGGTGCTTGTGAGCATATTGTGCAGTTTCCAGCAGGTAGCTGGCTTGGAACGGGACCGGTGGGGCAGAGCAATCCTAGCGGCTCGCCCGAGCAGTGGAAGCCGGCGAGGGTGCGCGTTCAGCCGGATGAATGGGGCGCTGTCAGGGCCCCTCTCGTGGAGGATAAAAATCATGCTTTTTCCCTCATTACACATCCCATGCGAGCTTGTAATGATAAAACCTGATCCAAATCACACATTGCAGCTCAATATTCAGTGAGGACAGGGCCTTTTTAAGTCGAAATGTGCAAAACAGCATCCTATCGCTCTGAAACGGCTGTTTTGCTCTCCACCACATTTACTGTCAGACTGGCCGAATTAGACCGATTCTGCCTCTTTCTTGCCTCTACATGTGAAGAACAGGGTGCTTGTGAGCATATTGTGCAGTTTCCAGCAGGTAGCTGGCTTGGAACGGGACCGGTGGGGCAGAGCAATCCTAGCGGCTCGCCCGAGCAGTGGAAGCCGGCGAGGGTGCGCGTTCAGCCGGATGAATGGGGCGCTGTCAGGGCCCCTCTCGTGGAGGATAAAAATCATGCTTTTTCCCTCATTACACATCCCATGCGAGCTTGTAATGATAAAACCTGATCCAAATCACACATTGCAGCTCAATATTCAGTGAGGACAGGGCCTTTTTAAGTCGAAATGTGCAAAACAGCATCCTATCGCTCTGAAACGGCTGTTTTGCTCTCCACCACATTTACTGTCAGACTGGCCGAATTAGACCGATTCTGCCTCTTTCTTGCCTCTACATGTGAAGAACAGGGTGCTTGTGAGCATATTGTGCAGTTTCCAGCAGGTAGCTGGCTTGGAACGGGACCGGTGGGGCAGAGCAATCCTAGCGGCTCGCCCGAGCAGTGGAAGCCGGCGAGGGTGCGCGTTCAGCCGGATGAATGGGGCGCTGTCAGGGCCCCTCTCGTGGAGGATAAAAATCATCCTTTTTCCCTCATTACACTTCCCATGCGAGCTTGTAATGATAAAACCTCATCCAAATCACACATTGCAGCTCAATATTCAGTGAGGACAGGGCCTTTTTAAGTCGAAATGTGCAAAAAAGCATCCTATCGCTCTGAAACGGCTGTTTTGCTCTCCACCACGTTTACTGTCAGACTGGCCGAATTAGACCGATTCTGCCTCTTTCTTGCCTCTACATGTGAAGAACAGGGTGCTTGTGAGCATATTGTGCAGTTTCAAGCAGGTAGCTGGCTTGGAACGGGACCGGTGGGGCAGAGCAATCCTAGCGGCTCGCCCGAGCAGTGGAAGCCGGCGAGGGTGCGCGTTCAGCCGGATGAATGGGGCGCTGTCAGTGCCCCTCTCGTGGAGGATAAAAATCATGCTTTTTCCCTCATTACACATCCCATGCGAGCTTGTAATGATAAAACCTGATCCAAATCACACATTGCAGCTCAATATTCAGTGAGGACAGGGCCTTTTTAAGTCGAAATGCGCAAAACAGCATCCTATCGCTCTGAAACGGCTGTTTTGCTCTCCACCACATTTACTGTCAGACTGGCCGAATTAGACCGATTCTGCCTCTTTCTTGCCTCTACATGTGAAGAACAGGGTGCTTGTGAGCATATTGTGCAGTTTCCAGCAGGTAGCTGGCTTGGAACGGGACCGGTGGGGCAGAGCAATCCTAGCGGCTCGCCCGAGCAGTGGAAGCCGGCGAGGGTGCGCGTTCAGCCGGATGAATGGGGCGCTGTCAGGGCCCCTCTCGTGGAGGATAAAAATCATGCTTTTTCCCTCATTACACTTCCCATGCGAGCTTGTAATGATAAAACCTCATCCAAATCACACATTGCAGCTCAATATTCAGTGAGGACAGGGCCTTTTTAAGTCGAAATGTGCAAAAAAGCATCCTATCGCTCTGAAACGGCTGTTTTGCTCTCCACCACATTTACTGTCAGACTGGCCGAATTAGACCGATTCTGCCTCTTTCTTGCCTCTACATGTGAAGAACAGGGTGCTTGTGAGCATATTGTGCAGTTTCCAGCAGGTAGCTGGCTTGGAACGGGACCGGTGGGGCAGAGCAATCCTAGCGGCTCGCCCGAGCAGTGGAAGCCGGCGAGGGTGCGCGTTCAGCCGGATGAATGGGGCGCTGTCAGGGCCCCTCTCGTGGAGGATAAAAATCATGCTTTTTCCCTCATTACACATCCCATGCGAGCTTGTAATGATAAAACCTGATCCAAATCACACATTGCAGCTCAATATTCAGTGAGGACAGGGCCTTTTTAAGTCGAAATGTGCAAAACAGCATCCTATCGCTCTGAAACGGCTGTTTTGCTCTCCACCACATTTACTGTCAGACTGGCCGAATTAGACCGATTCTGCCTCTTTCTTGCCTCTACATGTGAAGAACAGGGTGCTTGTGAGCATATTGTGCAGTTTCCAGCAGGTAGCTGGCTTGGAACGGGACCGGTGGGGCAGAGCAATCCTAGCGGCTCGCCCGAGCAGTGGAAGCCGGCGAGGGTGCGCGTTCAGCCGGATGAATGGGGCGCTGTCAGGGCCCCTCTCGTGGAGGATAAAAATCATGCTTTTTCCCTCATTACACATCCCATGCGAGCTTGTAATGATAAAACCTGATCCAAATCACACATTGCAGCTCAATATTCAGTGAGGACAGGGCCTTTTTAAGTCGAAATGTGCAAAACAGCATCCTATCGCTCTGAAACGGCTGTTTTGCTCTCCACCACATTTACTGTCAGACTGGCCGAATTAGACCGATTCTGCCTCTTTCTTGCCTCTACATGTGAAGAACAGGGTGCTTGTGAGCATATTGTGCAGTTTCCAGCAGGTAGCTGGCTTGGAACGGGACCGGTGGGGCAGAGCAATCCTTGCGGCTCGCCCGAGCAGTGGAAGCCGGCGAGGGTGCGCGTTCAGCCGGATGAATGGGGCGCTGTCAGGGCCCCTCTCGTGGAGGATAAAAATCATGCTTTTTCCCTCATTACACATCCCATGCGAGCTTGTAATGATAAAACCTGATCCAAATCACACATTGCAGCTCAATATTCAGTGAGGACAGGGCCTTTTTAAGTCGAAATGTGCAAAAAAGCATCCTATCGCTCTGAAACGGCTGTTTTGCTCTCCACCACATTTACTGTCAGACTGGCCGAATTAGACCGATTCTGCCTCTTTCTTGCCTCTACATGTGAAGAACAGGGTGCTTGTGAGCATATTGTGCAGTTTCCAGCAGGTAGCTGGCTTGGAACGGGACCGGTGGGCCAGAGCAATCCTAGCGGCTCGCCCGAGCAGTGGAAGCCGGCGAGGGTGCGCGTTCAGCCGGATGAATGGGGCGCTGTCAGGGCCCCTCTCGTGGAGGATAAAAATCATGCTTTTTCCCTCATTACACATCCCATGCGAGCTTGTAATGATAAAACCTGATCCAAATCACACATTGCAGCTCAATATTCAGTGAGGACAGGGCCTTTTTAAGTCGAAATGTGCAAAACAGCATCCTATCGCTCTGAAACGGCTGTTTTGCTCTCCACCACATTTACTGTCAGACTGGCCGAATTAGACCGATTCTGCCTCTTTCTTGCCTCTACATGTGAAGAACAGGGTGCTTGTGAGCATATTGTGCAGTTTCCAGCAGGTAGCTGGCTTGGAACGGGACCGGTGGGGCAGAGCAATCCTAGCGGCTCGCCCGAGCAGTGGAAGCCGGCGAGGGTGCGCGTTCAGCCGGATGAATGGGGCGCTGTCAGGGCCCCTCTCGTGGAGGATAAAAATCATGCTTTTTCCCTCATTACACATCCCATGCGAGCTTGTAATGATAAAACCTGATCCAAATCACACATTGCAGCTCAATATTCAGTGAGGACAGGGCCTTTTTAAGTCGAAATGTGCAAAAAAGCATCCTATCGCTCTGAAACGGCTGTTTTGCTCTCCACCACATTTACTGTCAGACTGGCCGAATTAGACCGATTCTGCCTCTTTCTTGCCTCTACATGTGAAGAACAGGGTGCTTGTGAGCATATTGTGCAGTTTCCAGCAGGTAGCTGGCTTGGAACGGGACCGGTGGGGCAGAGCAATCCTAGCGGCTCGCCCGAGCAGTGGAAGCCGGCGAGGGTGCGCGTTCAGCCGGATGAATGGGGCGCTGTCAGGGCCCCTCTCGTGGAGGATAAAAATCATCCTTTTTCCCTCATTACACTTCCCATGCGAGCTTGTAATGATAAAACCTCATCCAAATCACACATTGCAGCTCAATATTCAGTGAGGACAGGGCCTTTTTAAGTCGAAATGTGCAAAAAAGCATCCTATCGCTCTGAAACGGCTGTTTTGCTCTCCACCACGTTTACTGTCAGACTGGCCGAATTAGACCGATTCTGCCTCTTTCTTGCCTCTACATGTGAAGAACAGGGTGCTTGTGAGCATATTGTGCAGTTTCAAGCAGGTAGCTGGCTTGGAACGGGACCGGTGGGGCAGAGCAATCCTAGCGGCTCGCCCGAGCAGTGGAAGCCGGCGAGGGTGCGCGTTCAGCCGGATGAATGGGGCGCTGTCAGTGCCCCTCTCGTGGAGGATAAAAATCATGCTTTTTCCCTCATTACACATCCCATGCGAGCTTGTAATGATAAAACCTGATCCAAATCACACATTGCAGCTCAATATTCAGTGAGGACAGGGCCTTTTTAAGTCGAAATGCGCAAAACAGCATCCTATCGCTCTGAAACGGCTGTTTTGCTCTCCACCACATTTACTGTCAGACTGGCCGAATTAGACCGATTCTGCCTCTTTCTTGCCTCTACATGTGAAGAACAGGGTGCTTGTGAGCATATTGTGCAGTTTCCAGCAGGTAGCTGGCTTGGAACGGGACCGGTGGGGCAGAGCAATCCTAGCGGCTCGCCCGAGCAGTGGAAGCCGGCGAGGGTGCGCGTTCAGCCGGATGAATGGGGCGCTGTCAGGGCCCCTCTCGTGGAGGATAAAAATCATGCTTTTTCCCTCATTACACTTCCCATGCGAGCTTGTAATGATAAAACCTCATCCAAATCACACATTGCAGCTCAATATTCAGTGAGGACAGGGCCTTTTTAAGTCGAAATGTGCAAAAAAGCATCCTATCGCTCTGAAACGGCTGTTTTGCTCTCCACCACATTTACTGTCAGACTGGCCGAATTAGACCGATTCTGCCTCTTTCTTGCCTCTACATGTGAAGAACAGGGTGCTTGTGAGCATATTGTGCAGTTTCCAGCAGGTAGCTGGCTTGGAACGGGACCGGTGGGGCAGAGCAATCCTAGCGGCTCGCCCGAGCAGTGGAAGCCGGCGAGGGTGCGCGTTCAGCCGGATGAATGGGGCGCTGTCAGGGCCCCTCTCGTGGAGGATAAAAATCATGCTTTTTCCCTCATTACACATCCCATGCGAGCTTGTAATGATAAAACCTGATCCAAATCACACATTGCAGCTCAATATTCAGTGAGGACAGGGCCTTTTTAAGTCGAAATGTGCAAAACAGCATCCTATCGCTCTGAAACGGCTGTTTTGCTCTCCACCACATTTACTGTCAGACTGGCCGAATTAGACCGATTCTGCCTCTTTCTTGCCTCTACATGTGAAGAACAGGGTGCTTGTGAGCATATTGTGCAGTTTCCAGCAGGTAGCTGGCTTGGAACGGGACCGGTGGGGCAGAGCAATCCTAGCGGCTCGCCCGAGCAGTGGAAGCCGGCGAGGGTGCGCGTTCAGCCGGATGAATGGGGCGCTGTCAGGGCCCCTCTCGTGGAGGATAAAAATCATGCTTTTTCCCTCATTACACATCCCATGCGAGCTTGTAATGATAAAACCTGATCCAAATCACACATTGCAGCTCAATATTCAGTGAGGACAGGGCCTTTTTAAGTCGAAATGTGCAAAACAGCATCCTATCGCTCTGAAACGGCTGTTTTGCTCTCCACCACATTTACTGTCAGACTGGCCGAATTAGACCGATTCTGCCTCTTTCTTGCCTCTACATGTGAAGAACAGGGTGCTTGTGAGCATATTGTGCAGTTTCCAGCAGGTAGCTGGCTTGGAACGGGACCGGTGGGGCAGAGCAATCCTAGCGGCTCGCCCGAGCAGTGGAAGCCGGCGAGGGTGCGCGTTCAGCCGGATGAATGGGGCGCTGTCAGGGCCCCTCTCGTGGAGGATAAAAATCATGCTTTTTCCCTCATTACACATCCCATGCGAGCTTGTAATGATAAAACCTGATCCAAATCACACATTGCAGCTCAATATTCAGTGAGGACAGGGCCTTTTTAAGTCGAAATGTGCAAAACAGCATCCTATCGCTCTGAAACGGCTGTTTTGCTCTCCACCACGTTTACTGTCAGACTGGCCGAATTAGACCGATTCTGCCTCTTTCTTGCCTCTACATGTGAAGAACAGGGTGCTTGTGAGCATATTGTGCAGTTTCCAGCAGGTAGCTGGCTTGGAACGGGACCGGTGGGGCAGAGCAATCCTAGCGGCTCGCCCGAGCAGTGGAAGCCGGCGAGGGTGCGCGTTCAGCCGGATGAATGGGGCGCTGTCAGGGCCCCTCTCGTGGAGGATAAAAATCATGCTTTTTCCCTCATTACACATCCCATGCGAGCTTGTAATGATAAAACCTGATCCAAATCACACATTGCAGCTCAATATTCAGTGAGGACAGGGCCTTTTTAAGTCGAAATGTGCAAAACAGCATCCTATCGCTCTGAAACGGCTGTTTTGCTCTCCACCACATTTACTGTCAGACTGGCCGAATTAGACCGATTCTGCCTCTTTCTTGCCTCTACATGTGAAGAACAGGGTGCTTGTGAGCATATTGTGCAGTTTCCAGCAGGTAGCTGGCTTGGAACGGGACCGGTGGGGCAGAGCAATCCTAGCGGCTCGCCCGAGCAGTGGAAGCCGGCGAGGGTGCGCGTTCAGCCGGATGAATGGGGCGCTGTCAGGGCCCCTCTCGTGGAGGATAAAAATCATGCTTTTTCCCTCATTACACTTCCCATGCGAGCTTGTAATGATAAAACCTCATCCAAATCACACATTGCAGCTCAATATTCAGTGAGGACAGGGCCTTTTTAAGTCGAAATGTGCAAAACAGCATCCTATCGCTCTGAAACGGCTGTTTTGCTCTCCACCACATTTACTGTCAGACTGGCCGAATTAGACCGATTCTGCCTCTTTCTTGCCTCTACATGTGAAGAACAGGGTGCTTGTGAGCATATTGTGCAGTTTCAAGCAGGTAGCTGGCTTGGAACGGGACCGGTGGGGCAGAGCAATCCTAGCGGCTCGCCCGAGCAGTGGAAGCCGGCGAGGGTGCGCGTTCAGCCGGATGAATGGGGCGCTGTCAGGGCCCCTCTCGTGGAGGATAAAAATCATGCTTTTTCCCTCATTACACATCCCATGCGAGCTTGTAATGATAAAACCTGATCCAAATCACACATTGCAGCTCAATATTCAGTGAGGACAGGGCCTTTTTAAGTCGAAATGTGCAAAACAGCATCCTATCGCTCTGAAACGGCTGTTTTGCTCTCCACCACACTTACTGTCAGACTGGCCGAATTAGACCGATTCTGCCTCTTTCTTGCCTCTACATGTGAAGAACAGGGTGCTTGTGAGCATATTGTGCAGTTTCAAGCAGGTAGCTGGCTTGGAACGGGACCGGTGGGGCAGAGCAATCCTAGCGGCTCGCCCGAGCAGTGGAAGCCGGCGAGGGTGCGCGTTCAGCCGGATGAATGGGGCGCTGTCAGTGCCCCTCTCGTGGAGGATAAAAATCATGCTTTTTCCCTCATTACACATCCCATGCGAGCTTGTAATGATAAAACCTGATCCAAATCACACATTGCAGCTCAATATTCAGTGAGGACAGGGCCTTTTTAAGTCGAAATGCGCAAAACAGCATCCTATCGCTCTGAAACGGCTGTTTTGCTCTCCACCACATTTACTGTCAGACTGGCCGAATTAGACCGATTCTGCCTCTTTCTTGCCTCTACATGTGAAGAACAGGGTGCTTGTGAGCATATTGTGCAGTTTCCAGCAGGTAGCTGGCTTGGAACGGGACCGGTGGGGCAGAGCAATCCTAGCGGCTCGCCCGAGCAGTGGAAGCCGGCGAGGGTGCGCGTTCAGCCGGATGAATGGGGCGCTGTCAGGGCCCCTCTCGTGGAGGATAAAAATCATGCTTTTTCCCTCATTACACTTCCCATGCGAGCTTGTAATGATAAAACCTCATCCAAATCACACATTGCAGCTCAATATTCAGTGAGGACAGGGCCTTTTTAAGTCGAAATGTGCAAAAAAGCATCCTATCGCTCTGAAACGGCTGTTTTGCTCTCCACCACATTTACTGTCAGACTGGCCGAATTAGACCGATTCTGCCTCTTTCTTGCCTCTACATGTGAAGAACAGGGTGCTTGTGAGCATATTGTGCAGTTTCCAGCAGGTAGCTGGCTTGGAACGGGACCGGTGGGGCAGAGCAATCCTTGCGGCTCGCCCGAGCAGTGGAAGCCGGCGAGGGTGCGCGTTCAGCCGGATGAATGGGGCGCTGTCAGGGCCCCTCTCGTGGAGGATAAAAAGCATGCTTTTTCCCTCATTACACATCCCATGCGAGCTTGTAATGATAAAACCTGATCCAAATCACACATTGCAGCTCAATATTCAGTGAGGACAGGGCCTTTTTAAGTCGAAATGTGCAAAAAAGCATCCTATCGCTCTGAAACGGCTGTTTTGCTCTCCACCACATTTACTGTCAGACTGGCCGAATTAGACCGATTCTGCCTCTTTCTTGCCTCTACATGTGAAGAACAGGGTGCTTGTGAGCATATTGTGCAGTTTCCAGCAGGTAGCTGGCTTGGAACGGGACCGGTGGGGCAGAGCAATCCTAGCGGCTCGCCCGAGCAGTGGAAGCCGGCGAGGGTGCGCGTTCAGCCGGATGAATGGGGCGCTGTCAGGGCCCCTCTCGTGGAGGATAAAAATCATGCTTTTTCCCTCATTACACATCCCATGCGAGCTTGTAATGATAAAACCTGATCCAAATCACACATTGCAGCTCAATATTCAGTGAGGACAGGGCCTTTTTAAGTCGAAATGTGCAAAACAGCATCCTATCGCTCTGAAACGGCTGTTTTGCTCTCCACCACATTTACTGTCAGACTGGCCGAATTAGACCGATTCTGCCTCTTTCTTGCCTCTACATGTGAAGAACAGGGTGCTTGTGAGCATATTGTGCAGTTTCCAGCAGGTAGCTGGCTTGGAACGGGACCGGTGGGGCAGAGCAATCCTTGCGGCTCGCCCGAGCAGTGGAAGCCGGCGAGGGTGCGCGTTCAGCCGGATGAATGGGGCGCTGTCAGGGCCCCTCTCGTGGAGGATAAAAATCATGCTTTTTCCCTTATTACACATCCCATGCGAGCTTGTAATGATAAAACCTGATCCAAATCACACATTGCAGCTCAATATTCAGTGAGGACAGGGCCTTTTTAAGTCGAAATGTGCAAAAAAGCATCCTATCGCTCTGAAACGGCTGTTTTGCTCTCCACCACATTTACTGTCAGACTGGCCGAATTAGACCGATTCTGCCTCTTTCTTGCCTCTACATGTGAAGAACAGGGTGCTTGTGAGCATATTGTGCAGTTTCCAGCAGGTAGCTGGCTTGGAACGGGACCGGTGGGGCAGAGCAATCCTAGCGGCTCGCCCGAGCAGTGGAAGCCGGCGAGGGTGCGCGTTCAGCCGGATGAATGGGGCGCTGTCAGGGCCCCTCTCGTGGAGGATAAAAATCATGCTTTTTCCCTCATTACACATCCCATGCGAGCTTGTAATGATAAAACCTGATCCAAATCACACATTGCAGCTCAATATTCAGTGAGGACAGGGCCTTTTTAAGTCGAAATGTGCAAAACAGCATCCTATCGCTCTGAAACGGCTGTTTTGCTCTCCACCACATTTACTGTCAGACTGGCCGAATTAGACCGATTCTGCCTCTTTCTTGCCTCTACATGTGAAGAACAGGGTGCTTGTGAGCATATTGTGCAGTTTCCAGCAGGTAGCTGGCTTGGAACGGGACCGGTGGGGCAGAGCAATCCTAGCGGCTCGCCCGAGCAGTGGAAGCCGGCGAGGGTGCGCGTTCAGCCGGATGAATGGGGCGCTGTCAGGGCCCCTCTCGTGGAGGATAAAAATCATGCTTTTTCCCTCATTACACATCCCATGCGAGCTTGTAATGATAAAACCTGATCCAAATCACACATTGCAGCTCAATATTCAGTGAGGACAGGGCCTTTTTAAGTCGAAATGTGCAAAACAGCATCCTATCGCTCTGAAACGGCTGTTTTGCTCTCCACCACATTTACTGTCAGACTGGCCGAATTAGACCGATTCTGCCTCTTTCTTGCCTCTACATGTGAAGAACAGGGTGCTTGTGAGCATATTGTGCAGTTTCCAGCAGGTAGCTGGCTTGGAACGGGACCGGTGGGGCAGAGCAATCCTAGCGGCTCGCCCGAGCAGTGGAAGCCGGCGAGGGTGCGCGTTCAGCCGGATGAATGGGGCGCTGTCAGGGCCCCTCTCGTGGAGGATAAAAATCATGCTTTTTCCCTCATTACACATCCCATGCGAGCTTGTAATGATAAAACCTGATCCAAATCACACATTGCAGCTCAATATTCAGTGAGGACAGGGCCTTTTTAAGTCGAAATGTGCAAAACAGCATCCTATCGCTCTGAAACGGCTGTTTTGCTCTCCACCACATTTACTGTCAGACTGGCCGAATTAGACCGATTCTGCCTCTTTCTTGCCTCTACATGTGAAGAACAGGGTGCTTGTGAGCATATTGTGCAGTTTCCAGCAGGTAGCTGGCTTGGAACGGGACCGGTGGGGCAGAGCAATCCTAGCGGCTCGCCCGAGCAGTGGAAGCCGGCGAGGGTGCGCGTTCAGCCGGATGAATGGGGCGCTGTCAGGGCCCCTCTCGTGGAGGATAAAAATCATGCTTTTTCCCTCATTACACTTCCCATGCGAGCTTGTAATGATAAAACCTCATCCAAATCACACATTGCAGCTCAATATTCAGTGAGGACAGGGCCTTTTTAAGTCGAAATGTGCAAAAAAGCATCCTATCGCTCTGAAACGGCTGTTTTGCTCTCCACCACATTTACTGTCAGACTGGCCGAATTAGACCGATTCTGCCTCTTTCTTGCCTCTACATGTGAAGAACAGGGTGCTTGTGAGCATATTGTGCAGTTTCCAGCAGGTAGCTGGCTTGGAACGGGACCGGTGGGGCAGAGCAATCCTAGCGGCTCGCCCGAGCAGTGGAAGCCGGCGAGGGTGCGCGTTCAGCCGGATGAATGGGGCGCTGTCAGGGCCCCTCTCGTGGAGGATAAAAATCATGCTTTTTCCCTCATTACACATCCCATGCGAGCTTGTAATGATAAAACCTGATCCAAATCACACATTGCAGCTCAATATTCAGTGAGGACAGGGCCTTTTTAAGTCGAAATGTGCAAAACAGCATCCTATCGCTCTGAAACGGCTGTTTTGCTCTCCACCACACTTACTGTCAGACTGGCCGAATTAGACCGATTCTGCCTCTTTCTTGCCTCTACATGTGAAGAACAGGGTGCTTGTGAGCATATTGTGCAGTTTCCAGCAGGTAGCTGGCTTGGAACGGGACCGGTGGGGCAGAGCAATCCTAGCGGCTCGCCCGAGCAGTGGAAGCCGGCGAGGGTGCGCGTTCAGCCGGATGAATGGGGCGCTGTCAGGGCCCCTCTCGTGGAGGATAAAAATCATGCTTTTTCCCTCATTACACATCCCATGCGAGCTTGTAATGATAAAACCTGATCCAAATCACACATTGCAGCTCAATATTCAGTGAGGACAGGGCCTTTTTAAGTCGAAATGTGCAAAACAGCATCCTATCGCTCTGAAACGGCTGTTTTGCTCTCCACCACATTTACTGTCAGACTGGCCGAATTAGACCGATTCTGCCTCTTTCTTGCCTCTACATGTGAAGAACAGGGTGCTTGTGAGCATATTGTGCAGTTTCCAGCAGGTAGCTGGCTTGGAACGGGACCGGTGGGGCAGAGCAATCCTAGCGGCTCGCCCGAGCAGTGGAAGCCGGCGAGGGTGCGCGTTCAGCCGGATGAATGGGGCGCTGTCAGGGCCCCTCTCGTGGAGGATAAAAATCATGCTTTTTCCCTCATTACACATCCCATGCGAGCTTGTAATGATAAAACCTGATCCAAATCACACATTGCAGCTCAATATTCAGTGAGGACAGGGCCTTTTTAAGTCGAAATGTGCAAAACAGCATCCTATCGCTCTGAAACGGCTGTTTTGCTCTCCACCACATTTACTGTCAGACTGGCCGAATTAGACCGATTCTGCCTCTTTCTTGCCTCTACATGTGAAGAACAGGGTGCTTGTGAGCATATTGTGCAGTTTCCAGCAGGTAGCTGGCTTGGAACGGGACCGGTGGGGCAGAGCAATCCTAGCGGCTCGCCCGAGCAGTGGAAGCCGGCGAGGGTGCGCGTTCAGCCGGATGAATGGGGCGCTGTCAGGGCCCCTCTCGTGGAGGATAAAAATCATGCTTTTTCCCTCATTACACTTCCCATGCGAGCTTGTAATGATAAAACCTCATCCAAATCACACATTGCAGCTCAATATTCAGTGAGGACAGGGCCTTTTTAAGTCGAAATGTGCAAAACAGCATCCTATCGCTCTGAAACGGCTGTTTTGCTCTCCACCACATTTACTGTCAGACTGGCCGAATTAGACCGATTCTGCCTCTTTCTTGCCTCTACTTGTGAAGAACAGGGTGCTTGTGAGCATATTGTGCAGTTTCCAGCAGGTAGCTGGCTTGGAACGGGACCGGTGGGGCAGAGCAATCCTAGCGGCTCGCCCGAGCAGTGGAAGCCGGCGAGGGTGCGCGTTCAGCCGGATGAATGGGGCGCTGTCAGGGCCCCTCTCGTGGAGGATAAAAATCATGCTTTTTCCCTCATTACACATCCCATGCGAGCTTGTAATGATAAAACCTGATCCAAATCACACATTGCAGCTCAATATTCAGTGAGGACAGGGCCTTTTTAAGTCGAAATGTGCAAAACAGCATCCTATCGCTCTGAAACGGCTGTTTTGCTCTCCACCACACTTACTGTCAGACTGGCCGAATTAGACCGATTCTGCCTCTTTCTTGCCTCTACATGTGAAGAACAGGGTGCTTGTGAGCATATTGTGCAGTTTCCAGCAGGTAGCTGGCTTGGAACGGGACCGGTGGGGCAGAGCAATCCTAGCGGCTCGCCCGAGCAGTGGAAGCCGGCGAGGGTGCGCGTTCAGCCGGATGAATGGGGCGCTGTCAGGGCCCCTCTCGTGGAGGATAAAAATCATGCTTTTTCCCTCATTACACATCCCATGCGAGCTTGTAATGATAAAACCTGATCCAAATCACACATTGCAGCTCAATATTCAGTGAGGACAGGGCCTTTTTAAGTCGAAATGCGCAAAACAGCATCCTATCGCTCTGAAACGGCTGTTTTGCTCTCCACCACATTTACTGTCAGACTGGCCGAATTAGACCGATTCTGCCTCTTTCTTGCCTCTACATGTGAAGAACAGGGTGCTTGTGAGCATATTGTGCAGTTTCCAGCAGGTAGCTGGCTTGGAACGGGACCGGTGGGGCAGAGCAATCCTAGCGGCTCGCCCGAGCAGTGGAAGCCGGCGAGGGTGCGCGTTCAGCCGGATGAATGGGGCGCTGTCAGGGCCCCTCTCGTGGAGGATAAAAATCATGCTTTTTCCCTCATTACACTTCCCATGCGAGCTTGTAATGATAAAACCTCATCCAAATCACACATTGCAGCTCAATATTCAGTGAGGACAGGGCCTTTTTAAGTCGAAATGTGCAAAAAAGCATCCTATCGCTCTGAAACGGCTGTTTTGCTCTCCACCACATTTACTGTCAGACTGGCCGAATTAGACCGATTCTGCCTCTTTCTTGCCTCTACATGTGAAGAACAGGGTGCTTGTGAGCATATTGTGCAGTTTCCAGCAGGTAGCTGGCTTGGAACGGGACCGGTGGGGCAGAGCAATCCTAGCGGCTCGCCCGAGCAGTGGAAGCCGGCGAGGGTGCGCGTTCAGCCGGATGAATGGGGCGCTGTCAGGGCCCCTCTCGTGGAGGATAAAAATCATGCTTTTTCCCTCATTACACATCCCATGCGAGCTTGTAATGATAAAACCTGATCCAAATCACACATTGCAGCTCAATATTCAGTGAGGACAGGGCCTTTTTAAGTCGAAATGTGCAAAACAGCATCCTATCGCTCTGAAACGGCTGTTTTGCTCTCCACCACACTTACTGTCAGACTGGCCGAATTAGACCGATTCTGCCTCTTTCTTGCCTCTACATGTGAAGAACAGGGTGCTTGTGAGCATATTGTGCAGTTTCCAGCAGGTAGCTGGCTTGGAACGGGACCGGTGGGGCAGAGCAATCCTAGCGGCTCGCCCGAGCAGTGGAAGCCGGCGAGGGTGCGCGTTCAGCCGGATGAATGGGGCGCTGTCAGGGCCCCTCTCGTGGAGGATAAAAATCATGCTTTTTCCCTCATTACACATCCCATGCGAGCTTGTAATGATAAAACCTGATCCAAATCACACATTGCAGCTCAATATTCAGTGAGGACAGGGCCTTTTTAAGTCGAAATGTGCAAAACAGCATCCTATCGCTCTGAAACGGCTGTTTTGCTCTCCACCACATTTACTGTCAGACTGGCCGAATTAGACCGATTCTGCCTCTTTCTTGCCTCTACATGTGAAGAACAGGGTGCTTGTGAGCATATTGTGCAGTTTCCAGCAGGTAGCTGGCTTGGAACGGGACCGGTGGGGCAGAGCAATCCTAGCGGCTCGCCCGAGCAGTGGAAGCCGGCGAGGGTGCGCGTTCAGCCGGATGAATGGGGCGCTGTCAGGGCCCCTCTCGTGGAGGATAAAAATCATGCTTTTTCCCTCATTACACATCCCATGCGAGCTTGTAATGATAAAACCTGATCCAAATCACACATTGCAGCTCAATATTCAGTGAGGACAGGGCCTTTTTAAGTCGAAATGTGCAAAACAGCATCCTATCGCTCTGAAACGGCTGTTTTGCTCTCCACCACATTTACTGTCAGACTGGCCGAATTAGACCGATTCTGCCTCTTTCTTGCCTCTACATGTGAAGAACAGGGTGCTTGTGAGCATATTGTGCAGTTTCCAGCAGGTAGCTGGCTTGGAACGGGACCGGTGGGGCAGAGCAATCCTAGCGGCTCGCCCGAGCAGTGGAAGCCGGCGAGGGTGCGCGTTCAGCCGGATGAATGGGGCGCTGTCAGGGCCCCTCTCGTGGAGGATAAAAATCATGCTTTTTCCCTCATTACACTTCCCATGCGAGCTTGTAATGATAAAACCTCATCCAAATCACACATTGCAGCTCAATATTCAGTGAGGACAGGGCCTTTTTAAGTCGAAATGTGCAAAACAGCATCCTATCGCTCTGAAACGGCTGTTTTGCTCTCCACCACATTTACTGTCAGACTGGCCGAATTAGACCGATTCTGCCTCTTTCTTGCCTCTACATGTGAAGAACAGGGTGCTTGTGAGCATATTGTGCAGTTTCCAGCAGGTAGCTGGCTTGGAACGGGACCGGTGGGGCAGAGCAATCCTAGCGGCTCGCCCGAGCAGTGGAAGCCGGCGAGGGTGCGCGTTCAGCCGGATGAATGGGGCGCTGTCAGGGCCCCTCTCGTGGAGGATAAAAATCATGCTTTTTCCCTCATTACACATCCCATGCGAGCTTGTAATGATAAAACCTGATCCAAATCACACATTGCAGCTCAATATTCAGTGAGGACAGGGCCTTTTTAAGTCGAAATGTGCAAAACAGCATCCTATCGCTCTGAAACGGCTGTTTTGCTCTCCACCACACTTACTGTCAGACTGGCCGAATTAGACCGATTCTGCCTCTTTCTTGCCTCTACATGTGAAGAACAGGGTGCTTGTGAGCATATTGTGCAGTTTCCAGCAGGTAGCTGGCTTGGAACGGGACCGGTGGGGCAGAGCAATCCTAGCGGCTCGCCCGAGCAGTGGAAGCCGGCGAGGGTGCGCGTTCAGCCGGATGAATGGGGCGCTGTCAGGGCCCCTCTCGTGGAGGATAAAAATCATGCTTTTTCCCTCATTACACATCCCATGCGAGCTTGTAATGATAAAACCTGATCCAAATCACACATTGCAGCTCAATATTCAGTGAGGACAGGGCCTTTTTAAGTCGAAATGCGCAAAACAGCATCCTATCGCTCTGAAACGGCTGTTTTGCTCTCCACCACATTTACTGTCAGACTGGCCGAATTAGACCGATTCTGCCTCTTTCTTGCCTCTACATGTGAAGAACAGGGTGCTTGTGAGCATATTGTGCAGTTTCCAGCAGGTAGCTGGCTTGGAACGGGACCGGTGGGGCAGAGCAATCCTAGCGGCTCGCCCGAGCAGTGGAAGCCGGCGAGGGTGCGCGTTCAGCCGGATGAATGGGGCGCTGTCAGGGCCCCTCTCGTGGAGGATAAAAATCATGCTTTTTCCCTCATTACACTTCCCATGCGAGCTTGTAATGATAAAACCTCATCCAAATCACACATTGCAGCTCAATATTCAGTGAGGACAGGGCCTTTTTAAGTCGAAATGTGCAAAACAGCATCCTATCGCTCTGAAACGGCTGTTTTGCTCTCCACCACACTTACTGTCAGACTGGCCGAATTAGACCGATTCTGCCTCTTTCTTGCCTCTACATGTGAAGAACAGGGTGCTTGTGAGCATATTGTGCAGTTTCCAGCAGGTAGCTGGCTTGGAACGGGACCGGTGGGGCAGAGCAATCCTAGCGGCTCGCCCGAGCAGTGGAAGCCGGCGAGGGTGCGCGTTCAGCCGGATGAATGGGGCGCTGTCAGGGCCCCTCTCGTGGAGGATAAAAATCATGCTTTTTCCCTCATTACACATCCCATGCGAGCTTGTAATGATAAAACCTGATCCAAATCACACATTGCAGCTCAATATTCAGTGAGGACAGGGCCTTTTTAAGTCGAAATGTGCAAAACAGCATCCTATCGCTCTGAAACGGCTGTTTTGCTCTCCACCACATTTACTGTCAGACTGGCCGAATTAGACCGATTCTGCCTCTTTCTTGCCTCTACATGTGAAGAACAGGGTGCTTGTGAGCATATTGTGCAGTTTCCAGCAGGTAGCTGGCTTGGAACGGGACCGGTGGGGCAGAGCAATCCTAGCGGCTCGCCCGAGCAGTGGAAGCCGGCGAGGGTGCGCGTTCAGCCGGATGAATGGGGCGCTGTCAGGGCCCCTCTCGTGGAGGATAAAAATCATGCTTTTTCCCTCATTACACATCCCATGCGAGCTTGTAATGATAAAACCTGATCCAAATCACACATTGCAGCTCAATATTCAGTGAGGACAGGGCCTTTTTAAGTCGAAATGTGCAAAACAGCATCCTATCGCTCTGAAACGGCTGTTTTGCTCTCCACCACATTTACTGTCAGACTGGCCGAATTAGACCGATTCTGCCTCTTTCTTGCCTCTACATGTGAAGAACAGGGTGCTTGTGAGCATATTGTGCAGTTTCCAGCAGGTAGCTGGCTTGGAACGGGACCGGTGGGGCAGAGCAATCCTAGCGGCTCGCCCGAGCAGTGGAAGCCGGCGAGGGTGCGCGTTCAGCCGGATGAATGGGGCGCTGTCAGGGCCCCTCTCGTGGAGGATAAAAATCATGCTTTTTCCCTCATTACACTTCCCATGCGAGCTTGTAATGATAAAACCTCATCCAAATCACACATTGCAGCTCAATATTCAGTGAGGACAGGGCCTTTTTAAGTCGAAATGTGCAAAACAGCATCCTATCGCTCTGAAACGGCTGTTTTGCTCTCCACCACATTTACTGTCAGACTGGCCGAATTAGACCGATTCTGCCTCTTTCTTGCCTCTACATGTGAAGAACAGGGTGCTTGTGAGCATATTGTGCAGTTTCCAGCAGGTAGCTGGCTTGGAACGGGACCGGTGGGGCAGAGCAATCCTAGCGGCTCGCCCGAGCAGTGGAAGCCGGCGAGGGTGCGCGTTCAGCCGGATGAATGGGGCGCTGTCAGGGCCCCTCTCGTGGAGGATAAAAATCATGCTTTTTCCCTCATTACACATCCCATGCGAGCTTGTAATGATAAAACCTGATCCAAATCACACATTGCAGCTCAATATTCAGTGAGGACAGGGCCTTTTTAAGTCGAAATGTGCAAAACAGCATCCTATCGCTCTGAAACGGCTGTTTTGCTCTCCACCACACTTACTGTCAGACTGGCCGAATTAGACCGATTCTGCCTCTTTCTTGCCTCTACATGTGAAGAACAGGGTGCTTGTGAGCATATTGTGCAGTTTCCAGCAGGTAGCTGGCTTGGAACGGGACCGGTGGGGCAGAGCAATCCTAGCG
>NW_028181691.1:0-16000 GCF_963514085.1 Chelon labrosus | reverse complement strand
TTGAGACTCCTGATGTCATGTGACTGTTCTCTGATAGGTAGAGACTAATGATGTCATGTGACTGTTCTGCTAGGTTGAGACTAATGATGTCATGTGACTGTTCTCTGATAGGTAGAGACTAATGATGTCATGTGACTGTTCTCTGATAGGTTGAGACTAATGATGTCATGTGACTGTTCTCTGATAGGTTGAGACTCCTGATGTCATGTGACTGTTCTCTGATAGGTTGAGACTCCTGATGTCATGTGACTGTTCTCTGATAGGTAGAGACTAATGATGTCATGTGACTGTTCTCTGATAGGTAGAGACTTATGATGTCATGTGACTGTTCTGATAGGTAGAGACTAATGATGTCATGTGACTGTTCTCTGATAGGTAGAGACTAATGATGTCACGTGACTGTTCTCTGATAGGTAGAGACTCATGATGTCACGTGACTGTTTTCTGATAGGTAGAGACTCCTGATGTCATGTGACCGTTCTCTGATAGGTTGAGACTCCTGATGTCATGTGACTGTTCTCTGATAGGTAGAGACTCCTGATGTCATGTGACTGTTCTCTGATAGGTAGAGACTCATGATGTCATGTGACTGTTCTCTGATAGGTTGAGACTAATGATATCATGTGACTGTTCTCTGATAGGTTGAGATTAATGATGTCATGTGACTGTTCTCTGATAGTTAGAGACTAATGATGTCATATGACTGTTCTCTGATAGGATGTGACTAATGATGTCATATGACTGTTCTCTGATAGGATGTGACTAATGATGTCATGTGACTGTTCTCTGATAGGTTGTTACTCCTGATGACATACGTGAGTTCTTTGAGCAACAAAGTCGTAAAAGACGTCGAGTGGACGCTGGGAATTTCTTCTCCTGATCACATCTGACATCTGACCTTGCAGCAAACTCAACCCTGGCTTTTTCGGTCACCTGATGACCTTTTGATCGCTGATTTCCATTTGACTTTTGTCAAATTTGATGGGATCGTCCTGCATTGATTTTAAGCCCTGTGAAGTTTGTCATTTCCTGTCAGTCAGCCAGATGTTTATAGACTTCCTGGACATTTTTAGAGAAGTTTATATCTCCACCTCATATGAAGCTTGTTTATAATGTCGTCTGTTTCAGGTCGCCAACGTTAAAGTTTCTTAGTGTCATCTTTGTGTTTTCTTTTTAAAGAAAATGAATAAAACTGAATCATGAATAGTTAGCAGACAGTGCTGAAACTGGGCCCGTTCTTATTTTACCCTCTGGTGTACTGGGAGATTTTACGTCGTACCGGGTCATAATGGGAGTTCTTACCTTCTCCTGACAATTCATAATCGAATCTAAACTACATTGCCCATGACGTCGCTGGCATTACACGTCACTCCTTCATTTGTTCTCTACTAAATGAATATCTGTTGACCAGTAAAGAGAGAAATGTACATAAATGGTTTCCACTCAGTAAATCATTATGAGAAGACTGATATAAACTTATCATAAAACATCTCCTCACTTGTTCTGGCACTGATCACACAAAGTACATGTATTATTATTATTTTTAATTCTTAGTTTAAACCACAGAAATGTACTGATGAGTTCACTAAAGACAAAGAATACTGAATCAATGTAATCCTGACAGTAAAATGTCACAAATCCAGATTCAGTATCAACAGACATTTACTCTAAGCATTAAAGAATGAAACCAAACAATATGTTACAGCTGTTTCTTCCACAAGAAGACCAGGAGACGGTGAGTAGTGACTGATTAGATGATTGATGATGGAAGGGAGGGAAAAGTAAAATGAAAGTGGAAGATTTAAAGACAATAGGAGGGACTTGTGGTAAAATAATTGATGTCATAAACTATAGCAATTTGTAATCGGATGTTAAGTTTGGTTTTGAAAATAAAAAACTAGAAACTGGAATATTTTCAAATGTAAAATATGTTTGAGCCCTTTAAGAGCCGTCACATAAAATCATCTCCTAATGAAATAACCCAACAATCTGAACAGTGACGGGTTGTTTCTTTAATAAAACAAGAAAAATAACTGAACTTTATTGTAAGTTGAGTTGGAGTTCAGATCCTAGTGGACAGCAGTCAGACATCAGTCCATGAGGAGGATAACGGAGGTCGGTCTGTAAGTCCAACAGTCTGAGCTGCATTGTCTGCCTCTTTCACATTGTGAAGGTTCTGGTTAATAATAACTAACAAGTGTTTTTCTTCCAGATTTCAGTCAGAAATCAGTCACCTGACGTGAGACATTAAAGATCATGAATATAATACCACATCACCATCGTCCAGCTGTTATTAACAGCTGGTTTATAACAGATGTTGTGTCAGAACATATCAGCCTGGAGGTTGAATCTGAGCTGATCAATGTCTTGACCTGATGGGACAGCAGGATGGGAGCAGGATGAGAATTGGTCTTTTGTAAAAAGTCAGGTTTTACTTTCAGATAACAGACAAAACTTCTTTTGTGCTATGCATCCTGTTAAGCCTCAGCACTTGTTTGTCCAAAGTCTGAGGAGCTTACCGTCAAGATATTTCATTAGTTGAGTCTCTGCAGCTTGTCATTGTTCTATAGTCGAGTCTAAGTCGAGAGTTTTCTGCTCCATTCTTCATTTTCAGGGATCTACAGTGTAAATATATGAGCAGAGATTAGATCAACACTGCTGCATGAAGCTAAGCCAGTCCATCATCAAACTGTCTCTGATGTGTTGGTGATGCTGAACAGATTTGAACCTGCAGGTCTGTTTCTGCACATCAAATATCACATTCACTCCTTATCCTCCGTCTCATCACTCACTTCTGTCACTGTTCTACAGAGGAAATCTAATCAGCTGATTGTTGAGCTGCAGACCAGCTGCTGTTTACAGATTGAAGATAAACTCATGTTTCTGTTTTCCTTCCTAACCCTTCATCCATTTGACTTGATGCCACACTATTGATTGGGTCACTGTTTTGCTCAAAGACATGTTAGCAGGGATCAGACTACCAACTTCGACCCGTCAGTTTGTTCAGTCATCAGTCTGTTGGCTCCTCCTCCTCCTCCCGGTCCTCCTCCCGGTCCTCCTCCTGGTCCTCTGTGGTGCTGCAGACTTCAGCTTCAGTCTGACTGAGGAGCTCTGACCGAACACATCAGACAAACCGACTAATCAGGAACTGATCAGGTTACTGTTGCTGTGACGATGGTGAGGATCCTGAGGATGATGGGAAACGTGTCGTCTTTGACTCGTCCAAAAGAAATCCTGAAGGAGACAAAGAGGACAATCTACAGTAAACCTCCTCGAAACCGAATTGGAGCAGCGGTAAGTGTCTGAGAACTAACGAAGCAATAACTACCAGACTAACCCTAACCGCCTAATAACTAAGAATTAACTACTGCAGATTAACATTTAATAATGTGGTGGGATTTAAGTCCCAATGACACAAGAACCATCTGTGATAGAACCCGATATTAATTTGTTGATTGAATGATTTATCGTTTCCCTCTTTGCTGAAGAGTCTTTATGTTCATATTTGATTCAGACTGATTCCTGTTGAAACGTTGCTCCACATTCACAACAAACTTATTGTTTCACATGATTCATTCTGTCTTGTTGATGTTTTTATTTCTTTCCTTGTGTCTGACAGCAAAGCTTCTTTGTCATGTCAGTGTTTGCGGTAGCCATGTTGGCTCCTGCTGCCTGGATCCTCTGTCACCTGCCAGAGTATCGGCAGAGGGCCCAACAGAGCCCAAAGACCTGATCCTCATCTTCATCATAGCCATCATCATCATCACTCCAGAGGCCTAGAAGCTGCTCTTTATCTTCCTTCTCTTCCTCACCTCATATTTAAACTGGGTCAATAAATAAATTCAGTTTTCTTTTTGTGAAATCAGTGTATGTGCTTTTATATTGAAATGAGCATTTCAAAAATAAACTTTATCATGTTCACTGTCTTATATTGACAGTCAGTATTTATTATCAGTGCTCCTGTAGAACAGACAGTTCCCTCCAAAATAAGAGCCATTACTTTGTGTTTATTTTATTTTCCAAGTGTTCTTAGTGGTAGATCTTTGCATCTGTCTGAAGAAACAGGAAGTGTGTGTGATGCATATTAAACAAATCTTCAGTCTGTGTGTTTGTGTTTGAGCAGGAAAGGTTTGTGTTTGTTTAGGTAGTTCTGCTGTATATACCGAGTTAATCACTTCCTGTTTGAGAACATTTGTTCCCACAAAGAAGACCACATTAGATCAGTCTTAGTCGTACTCTCATCATGAACATCTATTATAAAAGAAGTCAGAAGAAATTCATAACTGAACTTGTTTGAAACATTCAACCACAGAAATGAATTAAAAGGGATCAAGAGAAATACTGATCGAGAAACTCTTAACAGGATGAATGTAATAAATAGTGGTTTAAACAATTCTTTATAGATCAAGGATCCCTGTCGTAAGACTCCTTTTGTCATTGGGTCAGTATCATTTTTATACATTTGGACCCCATGAAGGGCTAGAGGATTAGGTTTTTGAAATTAATTCGATGGCTCATCCTGTGTCATCTGATGACTTCACAGTTTGCTGTAGTGAGCCACCAGTGATGCACGGGCCAGCGTATGTCACTCAAGAGTCCTCCGCTAGTTGTGGGACCTTTTAAAGGTTGAAAAAGTTAAATACGTCTGTGAAGGTTCTCAGTCATCCAGGTCATGGTTTTTCCAAACAGGTTTAAAAAGGCAACTGGACTTGTAGAGTTTTTTTGAGAAGACGTTTCACCACTCATCTGAGTAGCTTCTTCAGTTCTAGGGGACTGGTGGGAAGTCTGAGGTTTAAATAGGAACTCCTCCTGAAACTTGCTCATTGTGTAAAGATTTGGACGTTGTTATCTTCAAAGGAGTGTCCTTTGTCCTTCAGGTGTAGGTGGACCGCTGAATCATTTCCTGATGAGCTGGCTCTCCTGTGTTGGTACATGCGTTTGTGGGTGGGTTGTTTGGTTTCCTCAAATCTTAGCCAGAGAAGACCGATGGTTTGAAAGAGGAGTAAAGGAAGCCATCTGTCAGACTGGAAAAACCTTCACTAAACAGAGGATGTGGACTGAGATTTAATCTGCCATCTATTTACAATACAGTTTTAATTTCTGTCCCCAAGAAGTTTCAATCTCATTCACACCTTGACACTGGAGCCTCAGATGGACAAGAGTAGTTAGAGAACCATTCATAGGGAAGAGGACAGGGACAAAAACAGTCCCCCCTCAACAACAGGTAAGTACCCAATCGTTAATGTAAATTAGCTGCACCGGTTTCTGGTCGTTTACACAACAAGCAAGTTTCAGTAGGAGTCCTTATTTAAAACACAGACTTCCCGCCAGTCCCCTAGAACTGAAGAAACTACTCGGATGAAACGTCTTCTCAAAAACTCTACAAGTCCAGCTGCCTTTTTAAACCTTTTTGGATAAAAAGTCAAATATTAAAAGGAAACCTGACCCATCTGATGGGTCTGGTTAATGAGGGACGGAAATTAGTTTGCTTACGCGAGTTTTATTAAAATAAAGATAAAACAAGTTGTGGAACACATCATCAGTAGTGGAAACCATGTTCATAGGATGTTTCGGCCATTATCACTAGACACCCTCACCTGAGGGAGGCCCGCTGAGATTGATCAGATCCCGGTGTGTGTTCCTTAGCCAACTGAAGCAAGTGTAAGGGTTAATGTTAACATTAATTTGTAGCTAAGATGGCTATTTATCGCTCCTAAAGTCTGTATTTGTTACTAAAATAAAATAAATTAATTCTTTCTTTTCAGAACTTTTTTGTATTTTGTCAGTTAATTCAATGTTAGTTATTTTCGTCAAGTCTCGTCTTTGAGGTCATGTTTTCTTATACGTTGTCTTCATGTTTTATTTTGTTATATTTACCCTCTTCTTTCGTTTCAGGTGTCTTGACTTCCTGCCCTCGTGTTTTCCCATGTGCTGATTACAGCAGCCCCGCCCTGATTGTTTGCACCTGTGTCGTTGTCCTTCCCCAGTGTATTTAAGTCTTGTCCTTGGTGTTTGTCTTTGCCAGTTCGTCTTGTCTGTTTGTCAAGCGTTCTGTCCATCTTGTTCGTAAGTCTTGCCTTTTTTCCTGACCACCCTGTACAGAATAAACCTGATTTTGTCACTTACCTTTTTTGAGTCGTGCTTCTGAGTCCAGCTGCCACAGAGTCGAGATATTTTACAGGTGCTCATTTTGGTTCAAGTAGAGCAATTTGCAATTTTGGAGATTAAGAAGTTAAAAGTTTAGTGTTCAAGAGAACTTTAATTAGGTCTGTAGTGAGCTATTCACTTTTTACACCTTAATTAGGCAGTCCAGGAGGTATTTTTATTCCTAATAAAGCAATTTTGCTGTTTTGTAGAGATGTTATACTCGAAGCAGACGCTCACAGTGTTGAGCTTTCAAAGCACTTGAAAAAACACATGAACTTCATTACATCACACAGGTATCGGCCGGTGACGTGTCACTAGTAATGGTCCTCTGACACCCGAGGCTCCGACACATGCGCGGTAGCTCATGAAGCAATTGTATCGAACCACTGTGCCGAGGCGTGGTTCGGTCATGTGACTAGTGATGTTTGAAGCACTTGAGTGACGTTCGAAGCAGTTCAAGTGCTTCAGCGGGCAAACGAATCACCTGATGGGTTCGGTTTGTCATGTGAATCACCTGGTGGGATCGAGTGTGTTCAGGGATATCCCGGATATCCTATCCCTATTTCGTGGTGTTCATTTGAATGTTTCTTTGCAAAGTAGGTTGGTTTGTTGCTGTTGTTGGTGTTAGTTTACATATTTTGTGGAGAATCATTGTAGATAGATAGTAAGATAAAGAGAGAAATAGATAAATTAGTTACATAGTTAGATAACACTAGATTGGTAGATAGACATAGATACATAAACGGGACCATTTAAATGGTTCATTACATAGTATGTGTGAAGATTATACACAGTTGAAACCAGATGTTTACATACACTGTGTTAAAAGACTTTTTTCCTCACTGTCTGAAGTTAAATCAGACTAAACCTCTCCTGTTCTAGGTCAGTTAGGATTAATAAAATTATTTCTATTTGCTAAATGCCACAATAATGAGAGAGAGAACTACTTAGAGAATGTTTTATTACTTTTTTCAAAGTCAGAAGTTTACATACACAAAGATTACTATGTCTTTAAACAATGAAGGAAAGCCCTGATGATGATGTCATGGCTTTGGAAGCTTCTGATAGGTTAACAGACAACATTTGAGTTAATTGGAGGCACACCTGTGGATGTATTTTGAGACTACACCTCAAACACACTGCTTCCTTGTTTGACATCATTGGAAAATCAAAAGAAATCAGCCAAGATATCAGGAAGAGAATTGTGGAGCTCCACAAGTCTGGTTCATCCTTGGGTACAATTTCCAGATGCTTGAAGGTTCCACGTTCATCTGTTCAAACAATTATACACAAGTATAGACGCCATGGGAATGTCCAGCCATCACACCGCTCAGGAAGGAGACGGGTTCTATGTCCCAGAGAGGAACGTGTTTTGGTCCGAAACGTGTGAATCAACCCCAGAACAAAAGCTAAAGACCTTGTCAAGATGACGGCTGAAGCTGGTAAGAGAGTGTCATTCTCCACAGTGAAACGAGTCCTGTACCGACGTGGACTGAAAGGCCACTCAGAGAGGAAGAAGACATTACTCCAAAAGTAATGTGGCGACACATGTTCGAGTGGGAGGGGTACTGTGGGTAGATGTTAATATCTAAGCAAGCCAGACAACGCCACCTTGGGAGTTTCGCCCAAGGAAATAGTTTTTAGTGTTGGTACCAAAACAAAAGGCACTCATAAAAGAAATTAGAACTCAGATATTAGACATTTATAAAGAGGAAACTGAGAAAAAATATAAGTTTCTAAAACAATCATATTACGAGGTAGGTCCTAAGGCGACAAAATTGTTAGCAAGGAAAATCTGTAAAAAAACAAATTTCACAGTCACTCATGAATTCTTTTAATTGGACACTTGAGAACAGGTCATCCCCACCCTCATGGAGTGAAGAAATCATTTCTGTCATCCCTAAAGACGGTAAGAATAAGATGCTATGTAGCTCATATAGACCAATCTCAATTTTAAATCAGGACTATAAACTTTATGGATCTATCATGTCCAGGAGATTAGATTAATTTATTCCAGAATTAATTGAGAGTGACCAAACTGGCTTTGTCCAAGGGCGCCAAACACAGGATAATATAAGGCGATCTCTCCACATAATACATAACATTAGAGAAACAAAAACAAGTGCTGTGTTGGCAAGTTTAGACGCTGAAAAAGCTTTTGATTGTGTTAGCTGGGAATATTTATTTTTGGTCATGGAGCGATTTGGTTTTAATGAAAAATCAATTAATAATTTTAAAACATTATACTCTGCCCCTACAGCAAAAATCTAAATAAATGGACGCCTCACTGATCGCATAAAACTGGAAAGATCCACACGTCAGGGATGTCCTCTATCTCCAACCCTCTTTGCGCTTTACTTGGAACCTTTGGTCCAAGCAGTAAGAGAACATAGTAACATACAGGGAATTCTGATCAATAATGTGGAACATAAAATAGCGATGTACCCTAACCCTAACCCAGAAAACTGCCTTCCTATCCTTTTAGATCTCTTTGACACATTTGGCGCATATTCAGGTTATAAGCTTAATGTACAAAAAACCCAGATACTAATGTTCAATTATAGTCCTTCTCCTGAACTGAAACAAAGAATACCTATTGATTGGTCTAAAAAAGCATTTAAATATTTGGGAGTATGGTTAACACACGATCCTAGCGATTTGTATAAGAAAAACTATGAAATTGTAAACAAGAAAATTAAAGAAGATCTTAATAATTGGTCAGTATCTCTCCTGAACTTCAGTGAAAGAATTGATATTATAAAAATGTATATTTTACCTAGATTATTATATCTATTCATGTCGCTGCCAGTTTAAATCCCGACCAATCAATTCCAAAAATGGGACAAGCAAATTTCACGTTTCATTTGGAAAGGGAAAAAAACAAGGATTAGATATAATACATTGATCATTAGTAAGGACAAAGGTGGCATGTCTCTCTCTAATCTTAAGGATTATTACCATTCTGCCCAGCTAAAAACTGTGATTCTCTGGTGTGATAGTAAATATGATGCACAATGGAAGGACATGGAAAGAGAATGCAGGGGCATCCCGACATATGCAACGATTGGAGATTCTAAATTAATGACAGCCTATCAAACACCTGAACCCCCTCATCTCATTTACATTACATACCTTGTTTGATGTTTTGAAGCAATTAAAACTGTGGAATCAGTTGAAAAAAATTTAGATGAGTCGAATATGATACAGATTACAAACCAAATGGTATTGACCCTAGATTTAAATACTGGACAAACAAAGGTATTACTGCTTACTGTAAGATAATGGATAACAACAAACTACAAAGCTTTCAAGCATACAACTTGAAAAGTCATGATTTTTTCAGATATTTACAGTTACGACAATATTATTTGAAGGAAATTTGGAAAAATTAAAATTCTGAACCCAGTGAAATAATACAACTAATAATACAGGCATACACTGAATCAGAATGAGAATCAGCTTTAATGGCCAAGTATGCGCACATACAAGGAATTTGACTCCGGTAACTTTACTCTCTTGTACATAAACACACAAACTTAAATAAGTGAAAGAAAATTAAAGTAAAAATAAAATAAAATAAATCTCAATCAATAGACATAAAATATAGAATAAGAGCAGATATGTACATCAAAACCAGGGTTTTGTACAGTGACTATATACTGGTATACTGGTACTTATAAATCAATCATTTCAAGACTTAACCAGGGTATTGCAAAGGGTTAGGGTTACCCTAATCCTAACCCTTACCCCGATGTATGACGGGTAAGATGGTCCAAAGGTACCACCCATTTCGCTCTATGACCATCCGTTCTGGAGATAGCTCAATTTTGATCCTAGAGACTCGGGACTGTTCTTCGGGAACCCTAACCCTAACCCTAACCCTTTTCCTGATCCTAACCACATTCCCATATCCTTACCCCATCCCACACTTAACCCCTATTCTTAGCCCTATACATATTCTGTATTGAATAAATACAAGAATAAATAAGTTAAAATTTAATAAATATTTAATAAATAATTTTATAGATTATATACATATTATTTCAAGTATTAAAAAGTACATGTGTATTTCATTTTATATAATTTGTAGTATTCAAATTATTAAAGGGTTAAAATTATTCTTTTGGGGAATTTAAAGCAATTTGATTTTGGTTAAAACATTTTGTGGCGATTGTTTTTAGTTCACACAGAAAGCCGAATGGGCGGAGCCTGTGCTCTATAAGAGGGGAGGCCGAGCGAGCAGGCTCATTCTCTGTTGATGCGCTGTAGAGGACAGCTGCTTTTTTGGACAGTGCTTTTTTGATTCACTGGGTGTGCCCTGGCCTGAGGAAGACCAAAACAGGTCGAAACGTCGCCACAGCGGCACACATTTATTTTTTAACCGTTTTGTAAGGAATTTTTAGTTTTTTTATTTTTCAAAGAATTATTTTTATTTCTTTCTTTTATTTAACAAAAAAAAAATACAAAAAAATCTTAAAAAAATATTGAAAAAACTTTACCAGCCCTCCATCATGGCTGATGGAGGGTGGCAGCAGGTCCGCTACGGGAGAAGGGGTCGCTCCCGTGTGCGGACCTATAATTCTCGACCCCAAACTTCGGACCAGGATTGGTCTTCTTGGGACCGGGGAGGGAGGGGTCCCGGAGGGAAGGACCGTGCATTCCTCGGTCCTCCCCAGGGAGGACGGGGCCGTAACCCACGTCCTAACCCGACTTTTCCCTAACCTAACCCTAACCCTAACACCCTAACCCTAACCCTAACCCCTAACCCTAACCCTAACCCCCTAACCCTAACCCCCTAACCCTAACCCTAACCCTTATTAGGAGACGCCGGGGACGGCAACTTTGGCTCATTCGATAGAGCTCGTCGCGACGATCGCAACGGTACCACTCTCGCCGCTCTACGATGTTGCGAAAGTGCCCATTTTTGCCGTAGGCACTTTTTGGAATCGGGCCGTTTTCTCCGCCCTCGAAGCTCCAAAAATTATCAAATTCACACCAAAAAGTCCGGCTCGCCGCGCTCTTTTTTTTGACACCAAGCTCGTCCGGATCGGACGACAAAAGTGCAGGTGCCCGATTTTCACCGACACCAGGTGGCGCATGGACGCAATAGGCATTTTACGGAAGGCGTTTTTTGGAAGATTCCGCATTTCATACGGTTACCATTCGCTTTCACTCCCATGGCCCTTGAAGGGCCCAGAAGCGTCCAATCAACAAGTGGGTGCTCTCCACCCCCCCGTTGTCAGCCATGCCCGTTCCAATGACGCCACCCCCAAGCTTGTGCGAGCTTTGGTTCTGGAAATATGGTCAAAAGTCCCCATATGTCCACCTATGCCTCCATACACTACCTGTGTTTCCAAAAACTGCCTATGCTTCCAAAAACTGCCTATGCTTCCAAATCCCTAACTTCCAAATCATGTACTTCCAAATACTGCCTATGCTTCCAAAAACTGCCTATGCTTCCAAACCCTGCACTTCCAAATCATGTATTTCCAAAAACTGCCTATGCTTCCAAATCCTGCACTTCCAAATCATGTACTTCCAAAAACTGCCTATCCTTCCAAATCCTGCACTTCCAAATCATGTACTTCCAAAAACTGCCTATGCTTCCAAATCCTGCACTTCCAAATCATGTACTTCCAAATACTGCCTTCGTTTCCAAATCCTGCACTTCCAAATCATGTACTTCAAATACTGCCTACGCTTCCAAAAACTGCCTATACTTCCAACTTCCAAATTATGCACTTCCAAGTTGTAACTATCCACAATATGTAATATGGAATGTGGAATCTTCCAGAATCTGGAAGCTGCCCCAACCCTAACCCGACGGCAAGCGAGAATGTGGAAGGCATACTGCCTATGCTTCCAAATACTGCCTGTGCTTCAAAAAACTGCCTATGCTTCCAAATCCTGCACTTCCAAATCCTGCCTATTCTTTCAAAAACTGCCTATGCTTCCAAATCCTGCACTTCCAAATCATGTACTTCGAATACTGCCTATGCTTGCAAAAATTGTCTATGCTTAAAAAATCCTGCACTTCCAAATACTGCCTATGCTTCCAAAAACTACCTATGCTTCCAAATCATGTACTTCCAAATACTGCCTATGCTTCCAAAAACTGCCTATGCTTACAAATCCTGCACTTCTAAATCATGTACTTCCAAATACTGCCTATGCTTCCAAATCATGTACTTCCAAATACTGCCTATGCTTCCAAAAACTGCCTATGCTTCCAAATCCTGCACTTCCAAATCATGTACTTCCAAATACTGCCTATGCTTGCAAAAACTGCCTATGCTTCCAAATCCTGCACTTCCAAATACTGCCTATGCTTCCAAAAACTGCCTATGCTTCCAAATCATGTACTTTCAAATACTGCCTATGCTTCCAAAAACTGCCTATGCTTCCAAATCCTGCACTTCCAAATCATGTACTTCCAATACTGCCTATGCTTGCAAAAACTGTCTATGCTTCCAAATCCTGCACTTCCAAATACTGCCTATGCTTCCAAAAACTGCCTATGCTTCCAAATCATGTACTTCCAAATACTGCCTATGCTTCCAAAAACTGCCTATGCTTCCAAATCCTGCACTTCCAAATCATGTACTTCCAATACTGCCTATGCTTGCAAAAACTGTCTATGCTTCCAAATCCTGCACTTCCAAATACTGCCTATGCTTCCAAAAACTGCCTATGCTTCCAAATCATGTACTTCCAAATACTGCCTATGCTTCCAAAAACTGCCTATGCTTCCAAATCCTGCACTTCCAAATACTGCATATGCTTCCAAAAACTGCCTATGCTTCCAAATCCTGCACTTCCAAATCATGTACTTCCAATACTGCCTATGCTTGCAAAAACTGTCTATGCTTCCAAATCCTGCACATGCTTCCAAAAACTGCCTATGCTTCCAAATCATGTACTTCCAAATACTGCCTTTGCTTCCAAAAACTACCTATGCTTCCAAATCATGTACTTCCAAATACTGCCTATGCTTCCAAAAACTGTCTATGCTTCCAAATCCTGCACTTCCAAATACTGCCTATGCTTCCAAATCCTGCACTTCCAAATCATGTACTTCCAATACTGCCTATGCTTGCAAAAACTGTCTATGCTTCCAAATCCTGCACTTCCAAATACTGCCTATGCTTCCAAAAACTGCCTATGCTTCCAAATCCTGCACTTCCAAATACTGCCTATGCTTCCAAAAACTGCCTATGCTTCCAAATCCTGCACTTCCAAATCATGTACTTCCAATACTGCCTATGCTTGCAAAAACTGTCTATGCTTCCAAATCCTGCACTTCCAAATACTGCCTATGCTTCCAAAAACTGCCTATGCTTCCAAATCATGTACTTCCAAATACTGCCTTTGCTTCCAAAAACTGCCTATGCTTCCAAATCATGCACTTCCAAATACTGCCTATGCTTCCAAAAACTGCCTATGCTTCCAAATCATGCACTTCCAAATACTGCCTATGCTTCCAAATCCTGCACTTCCAAATCATGTACTTCCAAATACTGCCTATGCTTGCAAAAACTGCCTATGCTTCCAAATTCTGCACTTCCAAATACTGCCTATGCTTCCAAAAACTGCCTATGCTTCCAAATCATGTTCTTTCAAATACTGCCTATGCCTCCAAAAACTGCCTCTGCTTCCAAATCCTGCACTTCCAAATCATGTACTTCCAATACTGCCTATGCTTGCAAAAACTGTCTATGCTTCCAAATCCTGCACTTCCAAATACTGCCTATGCTTCCAAAAACTGCCTATGCTTCCAAATCCTGCACTTCCAAATACTGCCTATGCTTCCAAAAACTGCCTATGCTTCCAAATCCTGCACTTCCAAATCATGTACTTCCAATACTGCCTATGCTTGCAAAAACTGTCTATGCTTCCAAATCATGCACTTCCAAATACTGCCTATGCTTCCAAAAACTGCCTATGCTTCCAAATCATGCACTTCCAAATACTGCCTATGCTTCCAAATCCTGCACTTCCAAATCATGTACTTCCAAATACTGCCTATGCTTGCAAAAACTGCCTATGCTTCCAAATTCTGCACTTCCAAATACTGCCTATGCTTCCAAAAACTGCCTATGCTTCCAAATCATGTTCTTTCAAATACTGCCTATGCCTCCAAAAACTGCCTCTGCTTCCAAATCCTGCACTTCCAAATCATGTACTTGCAATACTGCCTATGCTTGCAAAAACTGTCTATGCTTCCAAATCCTGCACTTCCAAATACTGCCTATGCTTCCAAAAACTGCCTATGCTTCCAAATCCTGCACTTCCAAATACTGCCTATGCTTCCAAAAACTGCCTATGCTTCCAAATCCTGCACTTCCAAATCATGTACTTCCAATACTGCCTATGCTTGCAAAAACTGTCTATGCTTCCAAATCCTGCACTTCCAAATACTGCCTATGCTTCCAAATCCTGCACTTCCAAATACTGCCTATGCTTCCAAATCCTGCACTTCCAAATCATGTACTTCCAATACTGCCTATTTTTGCAAAAACTGTCTATGCTTCCAAATCCTGCACTTCCAAATACTGCCTATGCTTCCAAAAACTGCCTATGCTTCCAAATCATGTACTTCCAAATACTGCCTATGCTTCCAAAAACTGCCTATGCTTCCAAATCATGTACTTCCAAATACTGCCTATGCTTCCAAAAACTGCCTATGCTTCCAAATCCTGCACTTCCAAATACTGCCTATGCTTCCAAAAACTGCCTATGCTTCCAAATTCTGCCTATGCTTCCAACTTCAAAATTCTGCACTTACAAGTTGGAACTGTCCATAATATGGAATGTGGAATCTTCCAGGATATGGAATTTAATCCTCCCCACTGGCGAAAATGTGGAAGCTGAACTGTCCATATTGCGGAATTGTTCAGATTATGGAATTGTCCATGATCTGGAAGCTGCCCCAGCTCTAAACCCAAGCAAAGTTTATTGAATAAGAACAATCAAGTCACACAAGTGAAACATCAATTTTATTTAAATTACTTATGATGACACACATTACAGCACCAGATTGCCCTGAGAACAGGAAATTTGCAGCAGCAGCCTGACTCTGGCTCTGATTCTTTGGGTTGTTCAGACACCCAACTGCTCGTCTTCCATTGGGGAACCGACACAATGGTTGGGGCGGTGGGTTGGGTTTGGAGGTAGAAGAAGCCAAGAGGGGGTCGAATCGAGCTATGGCTAACTGGCGGGGTGGGAGGTGGGTTGAGGAATCCAGGAGGAGAGCATGCTACCACAGAGGTCAGTAGGCATGGGGACGGTGGGGGGGGCCAACAATCGCCCTCGCTTTGTTGGTCTGAGAGGTATGTGCTGCTGGTTCCAGAGATGTCTTGGTCTGTGCACGATGGGCTGCTGGTTTGAAAGCTCACGGGATGTTTGAGTATGGATGAGCTGCTGGATCGAGAGATATCTTTGAACTGTGTATGGAGAAGATAGGTGAATGGCATGACAAACCGCATCACAAAACTACCATACAACTCATTTGCCAGGCTCATCTGCTTACCATCTTCACGTCACGTGAGACGCACTGCCTAGAAAAACAATATAACTGGTTAAAACATGGAAGCAAAGCGCATGCTTCCAGATTCTGATCTATTCCACTAGCATTAGCATGCTAATTGACATAGCTACAAATATTGGGAAAAATCAAAGACATGCGAATAAATGCAACACTTGTTTGGTTGCCAGAGGGAAAGAGGGAAAACTGTTGCGGACACCCACCATGACTTACCTGCATTTGTTACTGCCACCGCTTGGACCGTGCTTGTCAGCTGCCAGACTTGCTCTTCCCCACTTGCTTCTGCTATTTCCTCGTTGCTGCTACTTC
>NW_028181692.1:0-17000 GCF_963514085.1 Chelon labrosus | reverse complement strand
GGTGGCAGCACTACGACACCTCAGTGCTCACTGGGCCAGAAGCAATGGAGGGAGAGTGGTGCCGAGGCAAGAGACAAGCGGAGAATGAGGAGGACGAGAGAGCCTGGAGGGAAAAAGAGGGAGTGCAACGGGAGAAGCGCGTCTCTGGGCGAACGGGAATGGCACCAAATTGATGTGTTGTTTCTTCCCTCTCCTCCTTGGATGTTTATTTACTGTACTCTTTAACTCCCTCTCAGTCTGTCCATCTATCCTTTTACCCCCCACCCATCCATCCATCCATCCCCGCTGCTTTCAGGACAGCCACGTGATTGTCTCCTCCCTCCCTCCTCAGCTCCTCTTCACTCCCCCACGCTCTCTTCTCGTCTTTCTCCATAAAGCCCCTTACATTATGTGGCAAGTGAGCGCACAGTCCCATACAATACTTCCCGAGGCATGATGGGAGAGACTTCTATATAAAGATGGATAAAGCGAGGGGCCGGGCGGCAGATCAGGAGAGAGTCGGGGAGGTCGTACTCACACTCACACTCACGCTCACCGCCACCGGGATGGACCAGGGGAGAGGAAGCGGCGCCTGAGAACAGACAGTTGCGGTTAAGTTTGGTGCGATTCATATCTCGGGATGCAGTCGTCAACGGTGATGGAGGCGGGGGATGAAATGTTGCAGGTGCTTGAGGTTTTTGAGGACACAAGGGAAGTGATAGTCACCACAGTACAAGACGACTCTTACACTAAATCACCTCCAGTTGGCAGCTGTGGGCCGGTGACTAAACCAAGCGAGGTAAGGCTGACAGGTCCAGCTTGCTAATGTACTTCCTGACTCACCAGTAATTGAAATACGCTTTACTAACTGGCTTTTGTAGTCACTGAATTTTTCATTCTCTATGAATAGATGACTGGTTTTGATGCTAAGTGGTGCTCTATTGCATAATAAATGCATTTGTATGAACTGGGATGCAGGCTTTACTCCATGTATCATGAGCACAATAATATAGTGCGCTGTGTGTGCTAGGGCGGCTAATGTGAAAAGAAGAAAGCAGTGTTTGTATCGCTCTTCTCACCACTTTAATTGTTGTGTTATTCTCTCTATTTCTGGGTAGTGGGAACCTTTTTATTAAAACAAAACCTCAGACAAAAATGTGTCTCATCTGATGCCCCAATCAGCAGGACAATGTCATTTTAAAACTAGCGCACATCGGTGTTTCATTAGCTAAACACGGTTCTTATCTGGTAACACGCCGTTTGGATTTCATTACGGGGCGTGTTTCAACCAGTACAGAGAATAAAAATATCTCAGTTGGTTCGTCCGATCAGCCATTTTGTTGGGAACGAATTCCCAAACTCCTCGGCGCTCAGATGACGTGTATAACTAGGTCGCTGTTGCTCTTCTGTCCGTCATCGCATAAACCCCGCCCAAACGATTTGACAGATTTCCCAAGAGGATTGAGAACAGTTCTCGTATTAGTTTAGTTTTTTGCTCCGTTTTGGGTCTGCACCAATTCCCAAAAAAAATATCCGACTCTTTAGCTAATAAATGCTCCATGCTATGTTCACAAGCTTGTCACTAACGTTGTGTGTCTGCTGTTGGGTGCTGCGTGGGTAGCATACAGTTGAATTTGACGTAGTTTAGCAACTATTTGAATCACAGGGACAAATTCAACCCAATTTCTGTTTCGATAACAGCCAAGTTGGCTTTCTGAGTCAGCTCCCGTTTTAAAAGTGCGTTATAGTTACACCAGAGTCCTGGCTTTGCTAAATTAAAAGGTCTGTACACTCCTTCATTTCAGTTCATAATCCATTCCACACCAAGCACTATTCAACTCTCAATCCCCTATTGTCTAACAACCCAGTATCCTGCAAATTAATCAAAGAAAACTTTTTAAAATGCTCCCCTTCCTTGTCCTGACAAGCTCTTGGCAGCCGCACACACACACTGTCCACACAAGGGTGGTTTGAAATGACTCTAAAGAGCTTTGCGAACGCACGCTGCTGTATTTCACACACACACCTCGCCTCCCAGGAGCGGGTAGAGTGCACTTGTTCCCGTACCGAGCGAGGAGCTTTGTTTGCAGCTCACTAATAGCCGAACAACAGCAAACAGGCTTTTAGGGGATATTTTATTTACAGTGAGAGACAATAGCTGTTATTTATACTTTGGTACAGATAGAAGGCAAACAAATACTCCACTGAAAGCTTTGTAAATGCATGTTGGCTGACGTGCAAGGTCAAACTAGTGTGCTATATACAGTATACTTGCATGGTACTTGCACACACAGGGTTTTCTGAGCGTCGTTTCCTGTGGTGTCAGCCTAATAACTCCTTAGCTGTGTTTATGAGTTGAAGAGAAAGCAGCTCAGGGTTCAGGTTATTAGTGAGCTGGCAAGATTGTACAGTTCAGCGTATTTCTGTCAGCTATTTCAGCTGTAAAGCATTGCTTCAGGTCGTTATGTGCAAAATATGTTGATTTCTTTGATTTTAAAGCCAAGAAAATTAGCTGGTATCCCACCCAGGACCACAAGTTTTGGCAAAAAAAAAAACCCCAGCTTAAAGTATCATCCAATTTATCATCATAAACACCCTAAGGGCCCAAAGAGAAGCTCGCAACTTGATGCATCCAAGCAAATGCCTGGTGTGGGGTTCAGATGTCCTGCTGGATGTGTTTAAAGCTCAGCAGCTACTGTATCGGGTTGCAAACACTTAGTTCGCAGCCCCGCCAAATGTTTTATCGAAGAAATACTTTGATGGCACATTCTGCTTCTTATCACGCTGCTCTTGCCATGCTTGTGCAAACTGCCTCTGCTTAATGCTGCCATGTTTTTTAGGCTTGCGTGGAACGCGATGGAGAGAGCGATTTCCTCAAGACTTGGCCAAGTACACTGTTGCCGTTATGGCTGCCTTGGTAGATTTGGCGCTAGATTAGTGCTTTCTTTAGGCGCAGTTCTTTGCTTTCATTTTCTGTGTAAAATCTTCACGCTTTCTTTATTTTGTAGGCGGTTCATAAATTCCCTGTCTTGCATATTGGGAAAAAAGTGTGTGCCTACATTATATGCTTCAATCTTACTCAGGTTAATTTAAGTTCAACATTTTGGGGAAATACTTCAAGAGAACCTAGCTAGCTAGCTGTCACCCCCTGCTCTCTGTCTTAAGGCTAAGTTAAGTCTCCTGGTTTGAGCTTCTGCTTCTGCATAAACAGACGCAAGAACGCGATTGATTCCAGGCAAACCAAAACGACAAACTACTCCCTTAAACTTTAATTTCCAAACACAAAAGACAAGGTTATGCTCTTGCGCTAACAAGGCGTCCGGTGTTCTCAAATGCTCTCCTCAATTGCCTTCCCAACCAGGAAGTCTCTCTTAAAACACAACACATGAACTGAAGGGGCCACCAAGTGTTGCTTTGGCTTTTGTTGAGCTTCATTTCAATTGTATAAAAGATGATTCGGAAGAGATTAAGGCGAGATATTGTGTTTCTGCTCATTTTTAAGGTTAAATATTGTTTTAATTTCATCAATTTTGCATTTGAAGTTCAGTTTTTATTGACTATCAGTGTATTTTGGAGATAACTTATAATATTTAAAGACCAAAACGAGCCTAGCTTAACGGCACACGCGTATAATCCCGTGTCTTTGAGGATGAATTATGGAGGAGTGTTCTCTGAAGCAGTGAAAAAAAAATAAGTTCACCGTAGTAGAATGATTTGTCGCCATCATTTATTTACCTTCGATACATGTCAGCTCCTCCGTGTGTGTGTGTCGTACCTGAGCATGTGACGTTCGCTGTCTGCGTCGTTATTGCGGCTGGCAGACTGCAACACATCAAACATTTGCGCTTCCTCCCTCGCATGAAATATCCTCTTGTATTTTTCAGGGAGGCTCAGACGAGCGTTACGTGCGGTTCGCTCCAGAGAGCACGACTAAAATATGTAGAAGTTAAGAACTGGATGTTGCCCTCACAGTAGTTTAGCTTCTTATTGACTTGTGGATGTTTTTAAAGGTGGACATTTAACAGAAATAGCTTTGGGCTTAAGTTCTTCTTGTGCAGTAAATGATTCAAGCTTTGATTTGTTCTCTGGCTCTCTCCTTAGTAGTATCTAAGAGCACGTAATTTCTTTTTCTGCTCTTGAGTTCCTTGCGTAACGTCTCCCGAGTGCGCGGGAATTGCTCATAAACCCTCGTCTGGGTCCATAAATCACTGCAGATGCAGGACAAGAGCAAACCTGACAGGTGTTCGGCTGCCGCGCATGTAATCATGACGCATACGCAGGATTTTCCCTGCGCTGTAATCATCTCTAGCCCTTGAACTGCGACTGCCCTTACTTCCCCTGCCTCTCCGGATCAATCCCTCTCCTCCGTCTAATTGGCTGTCTCGTTATCAGAGATTTCTGTAGCGCTCTCGCCCTTCTCTCCGGGTCTCTTTGTTCCCTCTCTCCTCTCTCTCTTCCTCCCAGTTTCACCTATTTTTCATGTGATGAATGGGGCCGGGGCCTCCTGCACGGCTGCTGGTACTGAACCAGATCGGCCCGTGGCGATCGGTTAATCCCGAGAGGAAATGTGGGTCACTAATGTCTATTTTTAGTCAAGCAGGCAGAGGGAAAGCCCAGGTACAGTTCTGTATTTTCAATTTACACCCCAGCCAGAGTGTGTAACGCACAGAAACGCTTAATCAACGACATATTTAGCCCACAAACCGAAACAGAAAGTAAAAAAATAAAAGCACGACAACATCGCTAGGTGTTACACTGCTGCACCATGTGTAAAAAGGGTGTTGGATTTCTTGCCAGAGTTCTTTAGCGGCGTGTAATTCAAGGCTGTGATACAAGGGCAGTGGGCGATGAGTGTTGATGAGTGTATCCCGGCCACGAGGCGCGAGAGGCTGTGATTCATGTCTCCCCCGAGTGATGCCGCGGGGTACGCCGTAGTCAGAGAGGCACTCTTTCTTACACCTAATGCCTATTGATTTCCTTTCTCACACATAAACACACACACACACACAGCATGCTTGTCTTCACCAGCCAGACACTGGTCAGACAGATTAAGACTTGGGAATATGTCAACAGGCTTCAAACCACATTTAAAATAACTGATTTTAAAGCTTCCTCTTCGACGTATACCCCCCTATACTAACTGCTTAGGAATGCTAGTCTGCAGCTTGTGTTGCTTTGTGAATTTCGATGCGGATCCCCTTTTATGGAGCTCTTGTCTCTCGCAAATACAAAAGGAGAATAATGAGGACTGGCTGACTTTAGTTCTTTAGTTCTCTGTAGGGTTTAATTGCTTCGTGTGAATAAAAAAGCCTGTTGCTCAAGTCTCTGTGGAGACGCTGAGGGCTCTCCAGTCCACCTCTCTCATTATTAATGAAGTGGCTTTCACTGTTCCCTTCCACAAACAATCTCCACTCCAATTGACTGAACTGGAACATGTATTATTCATGTCTGTGTGCGCGCAGGTTGTGTGCTGTGGGTTTTGTTGTTTGTTGTTGCTCTGTCAGACACAATTAATATCCTTTAACTATGATTGAGGCGTCGAATTACAGCTGGTGTTCATGTTTTTGGAATCACTGTTGATAAATTCACTGGAATTTCACTTAAATTTCTCTTTTAATTGTCCCCGAGTTCACTGAGCTTCAGGGATGTAGCAACACGTTCCCCCTCTCTGACCCTTTGAACCCAAGCCGTGCATTCCACCGTCTGGTGGGTCGGTCGAGGTTTTTGGTTTGCTTCTTGAGCAATGCGGACAGTGACACGCGGAGTATTTACGACCGCGTTGCCGTGCCAAAGGTCAGGAGAACCTGAGACGGCTTTCAGCGCCGCGTCTCATCCGAGAGACCGTCCGCGAAATCCTATACCAACAAGTCAACAGTTAACATGTCGTCTCCTGTGAATGATAGTAGTCCTATTAATAGAATATGCTGCGGTGATGCTAACTCTGTTATTGGTTTATACTGATTTTAACTGTAAAATAAAAGGATTTTAATTTTGAAAATAAAAAATAAAAAATGTCTTTTTTTTTGTCTTGGTTGGACAATAATGTCACGATCTTAAAGTGGCAATCTAGATTTTTTTGGCGCCACCTGTGGCCATAAGTAGTTATTGCACGCATATTTTCTGCCGTTGCTGTTAGCATGCTAAGGTGTTAGCCTGAGAGGCTTCTAGACGCCAGCTGTTGCCTAGCAGCGTTGTTCTCTTTACTCACAGATGATGTCCCGTGTCTTAATCATAAGCTCATGTTCTTGAGTTTTGTTTGAATGCAGCAAGTGTGACATTGTGAGTCAGTAGTATAATAGTCATTTTGTGTTTTTTTTTTTTTTTTTGCTGGGCCGTAGCAACAGTTAGTTAAAGTTGAAGAGCAAGTCTGCTGCATTAGAAATTATAAAGATAAACGTCGCCTCAGACGCCCAGCTCATGATACTGTGGATCATTTAATGTCGTCACTGGCAACAGGCATTTATTTAAATACAAATGTGCAGCTAAAAAATACTTTATATAAGCTTATTATATTATTTTTTTAAATATATGCTCAAAGACGGGGGAAAGCCATGGATTGATACATCAGGATAAAGTGAAACAGTGAGGTTCATTTAAGGGTTTTAAATAGTTTTTGGACAAAGGCTCAGATGCCTACCCGTCTTTTCATGGGATTTGTTAACAATAAGAGAAATATAGAAACCTTATCTCTCATTCTCCACGTATCTTGTACGCTGTATGTGGATACAGAACTGACATTGCGTATAGCAGTGACCGTACCATTGTTACTTCATGAGTATACACAGGAGCTTTTTTTTTTTTTCTTGTTTTTCAAAGACAACCTGAGCATACTGCCTGGGTCCTCCCATTGTTCTGCTTCATCTCTGCTGTTTTAACCCTGAGGCCAGCGGGCTCTTCTCTGTCCCAGTGCACCATCCTCCCTCCCAACCCCCCCAGTCTAAAGTGTTCATAATGTATCTCCACAGCTCCTCCGTGATCCCTCTCTGCTAGTGTGGATCAAATGCTATTGATATAATCCTCAAAATAGGACTCGTGCGTTATATTGCATTTTAGTAATGGAATTTTTTTCTGATGGAACAAAGCTGTTATTGAATGCTCTCCTGGCTGATGTCAGTTCACTATCTGCCCTCTTTTTTTGTCTGTCAGGGGTAGCACTCAGCTGGTCACAGGGCCACAGTAGTGGCTTGTTATGACTACCGTGTAAAGAGTCCTTATCTGTGTTGTTCTAACGGCTCTGCTCCGACGCCGCTGACCTTCATTATCTGCGGATGCAGTCGGACCCAGACGTCAGCGCGTAGCCGCGTTGGCTGCTCGCTCTGTTGACTTTTTACACTTCCCATTTTCTACTCCTTTCTCTCTGCTTGGAAATAACCTCCCTGCCATTAATCTGACTGAGGTTTCAGTCAAAAGTAAATGCTATAAAACTGGAATATTATGTCAAATAACCGTTGAGAGATTCCAAATAATAGCACGACTATCGCAAACGTTTAATCAGGATTTCTGCAAATATTTCACAATAGAAACGGGAATGATTGACAGAACCAGAGCGCGTGAAAGTGAGTAAATCTGGAGAAAGTAATCCGTCTTTTGTCTCTTCCTCATATTTTCAGGATGACAACTGGGGCGAGACCACCACAGCCATCACAGGCACCTCCGAGCACAGCCTCTCCCAGGAGGACATTGTCCGCATCACCAAGGACCTCGAGGACAGCGTGGGGCTCGACTGCCGCCGCTACCTCGCCCGGACGATTGCCGTGATCCTGGGCCTGCTGGTGTTCCTCACCCCGCTGGCCTTCCTCGTGCTCCCGCACATCCTCTGGCCGGACAAGTTGCAGAGTTGCGGGACGGCCTGCGAGGGCCTCTTCATCTCCGTGGCCTTTAAGCTGCTCATATTGCTGCTGGCCGTCTGGGCGCTCTTTTTCAGACCGGCGCGGGCAGGCCTCCCGCGGGTTTTTGTGTTCAGGGCCCTCCTTGCTGTGCTCGTGCTGCTCTTTGTCGTCTCTTATTGGCTCTTCTACGGAGTCAGGATACTCGACTCACAGGTGAGCTCAGAGAAGGTCACGAGACGGGGCGTGAATGTAGGCGTGAAATGTAATTCCACAGTGTAACTAAAAATATACGTAGAAATTCACATGAGTCTACACACACACACACACAGTCAAAAGATTTCCAGTCGTAGCAGCATGAATGGGAGAGGTCGCATATATTGTAGACACATTCATTTTTAATGCCTTGAGGGGCTCGAAACAAGATCACAACAACCAAAACACAGATATTTGTGTTTACTGTGTGAGTCATAATTTAAATTCCCTGTGGGTCGCTCATTCAGAATGCTTGAGGAAAAACACACACACACACAAATAAGGGAGTCCTTTGAAATGTGTCTAAATATTCATATGCTCTACATCTAGTCTTGATCTCCTGTTTTATCCCTGCAGGAGTATTTTATGCAAAATTGTGTTTTGGAAATGTGTTTGTACGTATTTGTTGCATTTGCCGTACTTTACAGTGGATGCGTTACAAATGACCCCCCCCCTTTTAACTTGATTGTTCGTAGGATGAGAACTACCAGGGCATCGTGCAGTACGCCGTGTCCCTGGTGGACGCTCTGCTCTTCATCCACTACCTGGCCATCGTGTTGCTGGAGCTCAGGCAGCTTCAGCCGTGCTTCTCTCTGTGCGTCACGCGCTCTACGGACGGCGAGACGCGGCACTACAACCTGGGACAGCTCAGGTGAGGAGCGCAAAGCAGTCTCAATTCATATTAGGGAACTCCTCTCATCAGCCACAACATTAAAACCACGGACGTATGAAGTAAATCACATTGACCATCTTGTCACTATACAATGTTCTGCTGGGGTTTTTTGGAGCTGGGATTCATTCATGTGGACTTAGACATGTAGCACCCACCTAGACCAGACCAGGCACCCCGACCCCATAGCAACGACACTCCTAGATGACAGCAGCCGTCCCCAGCAGGACGCAGCCTGACAGTGGGATTGATTGAAGGGTTTAAATTGGCGCTTGGACAACAATAGAGTCATGTGACATAGCGACAAGGTGCATCAGGCTTGAACACTATTTTCTACAAGGCTCTTTTTTGTTGAAGCTTGTTACCGAGAACAAAACCACATGTTCAAATGATGAAAGTGACGGGATGGGGCTTTTCTATCTCAGCTCACAGCTGTCGTCCAAAGACATGAAGGTGAATATTCACGTTCATCATAAAATAGGCAACAACTTTGCAAGAGTCAGAGGCATTAAGGGACGCTGTTAGTATTGAATACCCAGCTTGCGCATTGTCGAGATGGAAGACAGACGCACACTAAGAGGGAGAGACAAGGCAGAGTTAGAGGCGGCTGTACTGATAAGGGCGATAAGGATAGAGGAGGCGGATGAATGGGAGGGAAAACAGAAGATGTGTGGGCGAGATGAAGGCAGAGGCAGAAAGTGGGACACCTCAAGTGAGAGCGATGGGAATATAAGAGAGAACTCCTGTAAGTGTGTACACCAGAGAGACGGGAGGAAGAATTCATGCAGAGAAAGTCAAGAAAGCGTAGGACGCGCCGCGAGGAAGAGAGGGATGATGATGTGGAAAGGGGAAATCGAGAGTTAAGCCAGAAGAAAGTGTAGAGACAAAAAGGCGCGCAGATAAAGTGCCTGATGAGGAGAGAAAATGGTGCCAGGAGGAAGGGAAAAAAAAAGAGGAGAGGGTGGGGAAGACTTCAGAGAGGAAACTCCTCAGAAAAGAGCTGCAGACGGAGAGGGCGGAGTACAGAGGAAAGACCCAGGAGACCGGAGCGGGGAGAAATCAACGGGAGAGGGAGTGAAAGAGAGAGAATGGAGAAGGAGGGATTAATTGTTAATGGGAGGGTAGCGTTGAAGAATCCTAAAATGTATGTGGGAATGGAAGAAAGAAAGAAAGGAGGGTGTGTTCGTGTGTTCGTGTGTGTGTCGGAAAGAACAGCTCAGACTAGACCAGCCAGGTTTTTATGGGCTTATCGTCTCTGAGGCAAAACAGGAAGATCCCATTTTTAGCCGCATGCAGCAGCTCTCCTGTTACTCCCTGCTTTCCATGTGCAGTCCTGGGTCTCTCACACAGCTCTGGCTCTCGGCTAAATACTAAAACCTGATGGATTTATGGATGGATCTGGTTTATGACAGGACGGATGAAATACTGCTCTATGTGTACTCTGACTTTATAAGGTTTTTTCTCACACGTCACATATTAACCTTCTCCTCGTATATTTAAAAACACCTGAGGATGGTTGTATTTAAACCTCCAAATACATGACGATGACTCTTTATGTAATATAAATATGTAATATAAAGAGGCTAAATATGGTCAGAATTTAATGGTGGCAACATTAAACCAAATAAAAGTCCAGTTTAACTTGATTCTCCTGATCTCTTTGCACGATAGCCTGACCAGTAATGGATTTTTGAGTCTTAAACTGATCTATATTCAGCCATTCGTAGCCAAACTTGAGTTTTATCAGAATATGAGTCAGGTGAGATGCCCTTGGGGTATCATTACGGGGTCTTAACTGCTATCTGGCCTGGCAGATCTTTGCCGGGGCATAATCACTTCCCAATGGAGAGACTCCAGACCAACTAGAAACACCGTTGGCTTCCAGGCTAGAATATAGTTTATATTAAACTTCACTATATATAAATGCATGCTTCTGTGTTTAACATTTAATATAAATTGACATAACCCATTATTTACCCCTTTAAGAGAGAAGTTATGGGTACATGGTGTAGGTTGAGGCCATTAGAATTTGACACTTTTCACTCTGCTCCCAACCTCCTCCTTAAATTCTTTATTTTTGGTGTTACTGACTTTACTAAAATACTTTATCCCTCTATGTGTATATTAAGGTAGACGTCCCAGCAGATTCGTCGTGAGAGCTCCCCAAAGCGCTGAGCCCTTTCCTGATAAATCAACCTGTAAAACCATTTGCTAAAAATACTCGGTTTCTTGGCGCGATTGTTCCAGACCGAGATTGTACACAGCACAGGAAACAGGCACGATAGCTGCCTGACTAGCAGCTCAAGGGCTTTGTACTGACACAGAGCTACATTATAAAAGACTGCGAGTGTTGACAAGGTGCGGGGAGCTTTTTGTTTTACTCAGTGAGGAGCAATATTAGTCTGACAATGTGAAAATGTGTGTCGAGCCAAGGCAAACTTGACATTTAAATGAAAAAGGAAAGTAAAATTGAGCTTTAAAGCAACGTTTTGATCCAAAGATTGAGAAAAATCACCAATAAAAGAGCAAAATTTTGCAATTTCGCGTCTTTATCGTGATGTTTTTGTGTCTAGTCGGCTCCGATGCGTTAAAAAGAAATAGTCCGTCCTCTGAAATATGAACTTTTAAAAGGCTGATCGATTTTCATATTGATTTGCGTTGGCGGAAAGAGGTCAGGCAAGCGTATGTGTGTGTGTGTGTGTGTAATGGTCTTGTTGTGGTGTTAGCTGTCTGCCTTGGGGGTGTTGTCCTTTATAAGCAGTGCCATTCATCCCCTGCTTGGCCGGCAGCGGGCCTGGCCTCGGCCTGTTGTCCGTCTGCGACTGTAAACACACGGCTAATTAGCTCTCCCTGCAGACTGCAGTGCAGCATCTGGTCAGCCGGACGGACACGCACAACATAGAGGTGCGTGTGTGCTCGTAACCGCACCGCATACATGCAAATGACAGATTTGCGCGCACGAAGCCCGGACACAAGTAGCTGTTGTGTTTTCTCAGCCAATCTATCTCCTCTCTTAACAGGCGGCGGTCGCTGCTGCTGCTGCTGCTGCTGCTCACATTCCTGTTTTTCTGGCATCCATCCATAGCCTTATCATAATTGGGGCCCCTGCCTGAGCCCTGGGGCCCTGATGGCTTGTCTCTTCCTCGCCTTTGATGCCGATCTGAGAGGAACATTTTCGTCCCCCTGTTTGACCGGACACTTTGAATATAGGACGCATTCCTTACGGCGGCCTGGGAGAATTATTGCGGTGGGGGCTGAACACAGTCACATGTTGGAGACTTCCCAGTTTACATTCTCTGACTGGTCCACCCTGAATAGTAACTGGTTTACGACTGAACTACGAAGCTTCCTTATTTCATTCTCCTTGAGATGCTGCTCTCTGGGCCGGGCCGGGCCGAGCTTCTCGGCTTGAACGGTTTTTGTGTCGTGTTTGTTCAGCTTAATAATTGATTAAAGTTGAGACGAGACTTGGGACTGACTCAGCATTTACGTAAGTCACCAACTAAACAATGGCCCTGCCTGTAGTGGCTCTGAATGCTCAGTGTATAAGAGAGCGCCGCGTTATCACACTTCTGCTGCCTCTTCGGCGGAAATGAGCACCGCCTCCGGTCTCGCTATATAATCACCAGCCTATGATTTGTTTGTTTTCCTTCAGTGTGTGTCATCACACGAGCGAGCCTCTGTTTGCTGACATTCGGTGTCGCTTTTAATCTGTAAATATATATATTTACCGGGGAAATAAATAGAAAGTCTCCTCATTTTATTTCTCTAACGTGTTTGTGCGATATATCCCCTGTGCACAGAGGTTTCAATTTGGATCTGTTTCCAAGACGCTCGCGCATTCATAAATACTTTACCGGTGCTGGGCAACAGCATGCACACAGAAAACAAGGGAAAGAAGACACAGACGCTCCGCAATCCTTCTTTGCTTTAACGTGAAAATGAGAACACAGAGGCGCTGCTGTCATATTTTCCTCGTGATCCCAGCATAGATCAAGCTGCGTGAGTCATACAAGCGAATATAATGACTTCTAAGCCAGTTTAATTTGCGAGCTCAAGAGAGCTGTTTTGTTTAAGAGGTAATGGAAGTAGTTGTAAGATGAAAAACACCATCATCCTATTTTATGTGCTATAAACTAAATAGATATCTGTGTAAATATGTCTATTAAGGCGTATTTACCCTCAAAAGCCCCCCTCACTTTACTCCGGATGCTGTCTAATTCTATGGATCAGCATTATCCTCATTTTAAAAGTCTTGTCTCTCCGTTAGCCTCTCGTGACGCAGCTCTCGTCCGTGTGACTGTCACCAGACGGTCCAAGCAGTAAGGATGAATGACGTTTTAACGTGCCGTGGTTCCTACCTGTCTGTGATACAGCGAATGACCCGTCGCTTAATGTAACTGAAGTTACGGGAGGTCAGCGAGGGCTTTCATCAGCGCGGGTTAAGGGGTCACGCTGCGAGGCTTCTTTTGGATAATGGGAAGCGCATGCTGCGGGCTGGCATGCGCTGTTGTTTGTGTATATTAAGTTAGCTCCCCACGCGGACTGAAGAATGACATCGGACGCACAAAGAAAAAAGATAAGGGTCCAGTGTTAAGTAGCGTCTGCTGCCGTCCCGTTGGCCAAATGCAGGGCATGGAATCGAGCTCATTGTGTTTGCAAGTTGTTATGTCTTCTTCTGCTCACGTTCTTTCAGCGGATCGTCTACACCGTGAAAACTTAAATGAACTTTAAAGCTGTAAAGTATTGTGCAGCTTTAATATTTTGTCGTCAAGCTTTATAAATCAGGCCTGCCTTTGGCTATATTATGTAAAAACTATCACATGAGAAGCATCAGCTGACTACCCCACAGTCAACTATTCATCTAAGTAAAGGCTGTAGCGTAGTGAACTGTGTGTGGTTGCATCTTTAGCACAATGTGGTTCAGTTTCAGGAACGCAGAGGCAGCAAATCGTAAAAAAGATTTATGACATGTAACATGTGAAAACATCCTGCTTGTGTACTGTTGGTTTAAGAGCGCTGGGATGTGAAAGACAAGACCTGGCATGCTTCTCTGATCCACGGCGCTGAGGATCAGGATGTGAGCTGCAGCTGCTGCTGGGAGCGCACATCAGTCCCTGACAGCGTTTACTCCTTCCCCTCGCACCTTTCTGTTTTTCTTGTGTCGCCTCAGTCACTTGCTGTCTTATGGGTGGCTTTCAGTGGTCACTACGGCGATTATAAGTGTCCTCTCGTCAGTGGGGACATGAGTGACTTGCAAGGAATTCGTTTCAGTTTCTGGCCCCTGTCAATTTACACTTAAAAAGACATGAACGTTTATCTAAAGCTATTTAACGCCATCCGAATCCGCATGCTCTCACAAATCTTCCATAAGGTTGTGTTTTTCCTCAAATTAAAATGTTGACAGGCGTGTCCACGAGCCGACGTCTTTAATCCCGTCAAACTAAAATGTCTGCAAATTTGTGCCCGATGGAAAATGTACATGTTGGAGAATGTAATCCCTTTTTAACGTCCCGGCAGCGCCCTCAGATATAACCGCAGTCCAAGTCTTTTCTAGACAAACTTGTCTCTGTGTTTCTTCTCTTTGTCCCACATCATGTCTTGTCTTCTCCTTTAGGCTACAAACCACCTCTCGCTCACCTTGCGCTTCTCCTCCGAGAGCTATGAAAATAAATTGCTTTAATGGCGCTACAAAGAAAAAGCATAAATCTGGTTTGCTCTTTTTTTTTTTACAGTCAGCAGCTCTGAGTGAAATTACAGCAGTTCTGTTTTTTATTATTATTTTATTTTTGCAGTTGTTGAAAGTTTTCCAAGAAAGTGTAAGAGGTCTTTTGGCTAATACCTTGTTCTTACTTTGCCCTCGTCTACCTCCACCGCTCTTCTTTTATATTCAGCGGGAGCGGTTGTAGAATTACCGCTGGGATTTCAGCGAGCATTTGCTAATACAAGTCAGAAAAGACCTGTGGCTAATGTTTCTCACGTACCGTCTCTCCGATATTCTTCCAGCTCGAGCTCTCACGCTGGCGTAGAGCTACCTGGATTCAGACATTTCCCCTGGCTATAACTTCTCGTTAACATCCCCCCGTCTTCTCCTCTTCAGTATTCAGCGGGCGGCTCTGGCTATCATAGAGCACTACTACTGCGACTTCCCGGTGCACAACCCGGCGCTGCTTTCCGCCTCCAAATCCCGCGCCGCCAAGCACCTGGCCGGCCTCAAGGTCTACAACGTGGATGGTGAGTTCCCTGCAGCCCCTGCTGAGGGTGAGTGGGATGCTCCATGTTACGTCTCTGTCAGTGCTGTGGTTTGTTTTGTTTCCTAATGTTTCCTGGACAAAGTATCTGCTGCTGCTGCTGCTATACCGTTATTCTTCCTGTTTGCATTTAAGCTAATGCAGAAATATATAATTCATATCGTTACGTGAATGTTTTATTAATTAATAATTTAATCAGCTAGGATTAGATGACTTGTGGAACCAGAGATGTTGGATTGATAATTTCTAAAACAGAAGCATCTGGACTTGCTTCAGTTTTGTTGCAGATGCTTCATTTCTAATGTGACTCCTGCTGTTCTGAACTGTAGAAACTCAAAGACCAGTTGCCTTGTCGTACCTTTATTTATAGATATATCATGACCTGAATATCTGAGACTCTTCACACACTTACATGTCGAACATATTAGCAGTTTTGTGCCTTTTTTTCATCTTTGATTACCGTTTGTTTCACTGTTTTTTCATTTTCGATGCACAAACATATTCGTTACGCTCCAATATGAATATCGTCCTGTCAGTCTTAACATGATGACCCCCTGCCTAATATTCCCCATCCCCCCACCCCCGGCCCATAGAGAGCCGAAGTCCCGCCCCCTCTACTTCCGGGTCATGGGACCTATCTTTCGAAAAAAATATGAACGGCAGTCTATGGAGAGATAATAATTATTTTTTGGTCCCGTTCGAATTGTGGCATGAATTTCACATATGATGTGTGTGAATTTAAAAGATAATTTTTCACGTCAAGAGATAAATTATTTGACGTAAATAAGCTGGACAGCATTAGGTTTTGTATGAGATCGCTTAGTGAACTACATCTCTCGTCTGAGAACTATGGCTGTCTCCTTGTTGAGCTTTACCGTCTTCTTCCAGGACGAAGGCAGAAGCATCAAACGAGGTGAAAGTCATTATAAATCGGGTCATGTCGAGAGCTGTAGTTACACGAAGGGAGTTTTGGTCGGTTCTGTACGCGCCAGCATGCGGGACTTGTAGTTCGTTTAATTACGTATTTTCCATAGCGTTTTACTGAACTATCTTACGACAAACTGTGACATTCTTGACATGTAAAATCATTTTTTATTCTCAAAAACAACATGTGTATAATCCAAGGCACAAGTCGATCGGAACCAGAAAATAATTTATCTTTCGCCATAGACTGCCGTTCATATTTTTTCAAAAGATAGGTCCCATAACCCGGAAGTAGAGGGGGCGGGACTTCGGCTCTCTATTGAGGCATGGACTCAAATAGAGCCGTGAAGGTGTTGTATCTGGCACCAAGACGTTACCAGAAGATAGTTTAAGTCCTGCAAGTTGCGAGGTGGGGCCTTCATGGATCGGACTTTGGGGAATTTAGAGGCCAAGTCAACACCTTGAACTCATTGTGTGTGTGTCTGAACCGCCTGTGCTTTGTGGCAGGATGCATTATTTTGCCGAAAGAAGGAAGGCAGGGCCTTGTTACTGGTTCACCACTTTTAGGTACTGAGAACTGCAGACTGGGAACACCCCACCAAAGTTTTGGAGATCCTTCCACCTTAACATTGTCCCTCCTTCTAACACAACAAAATATTCACTTGCTGTCTAAGTTTCTATGGTAACCAGATAATCGGTGCTAATGTTATGGCCGTTTGGCTCCAGATGAGTTTTCTCCTCCCTTCCTAAAAGACATTTTTGGTGGTTTAACACGTTTTAGCCCATCAACTACAAATCCAAGTGCTGTTAAAGAGAATATGTGTGATTCCTCTTTTTCAAAAGCGTTTTTTTTTTTCAAAAATAATTAGTCTTTCCTGCGTTGCTCCCTACCATCCATCCCGAGCTCGTTTCAAGTCCCTGCAGGTCGATGCTCACTGTGCAGGAATGCGACGAAAAAAGCCTGCAAGCGAGAAAATCGATCTGCAAACAAAGCATAATTGGAAAATTGTCGACAGTAGCATAAAGCACAGGTGATTTGTAGTTAATGGGCTGCGACATGCAGAAAACACAAGTGTGGTCATTTGATATCCGCCT